>NW_019385352.1:76614-138894 GCF_000671375.1 Centruroides sculpturatus
GAAGGATAATCAGTGGCTAAGTGGCTATCAGTCTTACCAGTTTTCTTATATAGGCTCTACATATCAGTCTGTAGTTATTTATAAGTAATTTAATTATTAGTGTTAGTAAAGTAGTGAGTAATTAATTAGTAGTAGTCTAGTAGTTAGTTATTATTATCACAATCATGAATGATATACATTCATATCATCATATATCTAAGATACTGATACTCATTAATTTAATTAACTATTTAACTAACTAGATAGTCTCAGTTTCTCACTAATTTTAACAATAAAATTGCCTAGCCTAGCCCACTAACCACTTATAGAATAAAAGTTTAAAACTCTTACTTAATAGAATTAGAAGTTATAAAATATTAGTCTTGTCTTGAATAAACTATTTTAAAGGATTAAATAAAATTAAATCAATCAGTTCTGTTATTATTATTTTTTTGACTTTTCTGGAAGTTGGGTCTCAAGAAACAAATGGTATTTATTAATGGTGTTGTCTCCCAACCTACTTCTTAATGAACTGCGTATATATCCCGCTGCGGAGAAGGCTCTTTCTGCCTCTATGCTAGTTGGATTCAGGGTCATCAAATAATCATAAATTAAAGATAAGTTTTTACCTTTGACTCTTTCACGTTCATAAACAGCCATTTCCTTTTTTAATAACTTATCATAATCCTTCTCAGTACTAGTTTCTTTTCATTTCATGAAGTTTTCTTTCTCACGCTCTAGTTGGATCTCTGATTCTTATTCCAATGTGAAATTCAGGGAATGAATGCGGGTTATCTGGATCATCGTTTTGCGTTTCCATAATATCCTCAGCTATTGCTGCTGGTTCCACTACATATGTATTTACTCGATTCAGCATATTTTTCATCTCCTGGCGCATTACACTTTTTTCAGTATTGTGAAAGAATGATCGTGCTTTCTAACTTTTTGGTTATAGTTTTTCGGGTTCTGTATGTAAATCAGCATCCCTGTGACCTCGATAAGACGCCGTTCTCTGATTCTTTTGGGTCCTGGCTTTTTAGTTTGTCTAAGATAAATTTCAGGGTTGTGTCAGCAGTTATCAAACTTGACTCTCTTCTACAGAGAGCTTTTGCGGCCAGTTTATAGGTTAGGTTTCGTGGACAAGCCGCGAGGCTGCAGCTCTCCATAGGTTTAAACTGAGATCGTTCCATCACATGATTCATTGACGTCAGAACCGACCGTAAATTAGAATTATGCACCAGGACTAGGAGCTACTTATTTTATTTAGCGCGAAGACACTTTATTTAGCGAGAGTGAAAAGTCAACTGGCAATTAGATCAGCAGAGGTAAAAGGGCAGGCAGTGCAGTGTAGAGAGGGGGTGTAGCATGTGCCACATTGAATGGCAACGTCGCCCTCGCCGCCGAGCGATAGCACATGTAGAAACGCAGCAACACCGACAACGTAGACTTTTGCGCTATTATTTAGAAAGTTAATTGAGTATTTGCGGATCCGCAGCGCTGGATCCAGCAGGCCGAAGAATACGCTGGATCCAGCTGGATTGCTGGATGAGGGATCCAGCAATTGCAATCCCTAGCTACAATATTTGGCTATGTCTTGGCTACTTTAATATTACTTTTACGTGTTTTAGCTGGCAACACTGGATCGACCATGAAAGGGAGGCAGTATTTAAACGAGGCTTAATTTTATAATTTTTAACTATACAATAGCGACGATTATTATTTAAAAAAATTTTTGTTAGGCTTAACATCGATGAAAATTCAACGCAAAGTAGGTTAATAGCAATATACTAATTACATGGGATATAATAATATACCGCGTTTTATCAAAGTTTATAGGATCGGAAGATCCCGCTAAACACCACCCCTGGTTACCCCTACCTACTATGGCCGCTGCAGCAAGCGATGAGCCGGAACGGGGACCTCGGTATACTACACTAATAATGGATTTTTTCACACTTTTCGGTTATCCGACTTTTCAATTATCCGACCAACCCCAGTCCCCAATTGAGTCAGATAATCGAGGCTCTACTGTATAAAAAATTAATTACAACCACCTATAAGACAAAAAAGAAGTTAATTATCACGTCAAACAGCGGATAGTCTCCCAAAATTTCTTAGCCACGAACACACTTTTAAAGGAAAATCGAATGCTCCAATATGCAAAACAAATCAGAATATATGTCACTCTACTCAAATGACCACTGAAACAAAATAAATCAAAATAAAATTACTGAATTATAGTTTAACCTTCTGAATAAAAATAATTAAATCAAAATTGTGTAAATAACCAATCAGGTCCAAAAATTTTTCAAACGAAATAGTAGAGACACCAAAAATACTTTCACAAAGTTTTACTAAACTAGTACACCTAGCTATCACGTGAAACGCATCCAATAACTGATCACCTTGGCAATGTATGCAAATATCTCTACAACAATTCTGCAAAAAATTAAGAGAGTTACATCTAATTTGCATTATCGTAAAGCTAATATTATAAGAGAAATTGTTGTTATAAACTTTAAATACTTGTACCAAATATTGTAAGAGCTCACTTTAATACGCCGATTCAAGTCCAAAATAAGGTTATCAAAATAATTTAATTTCAGTAAAGGACAACAGTTATAATTATTTAATAATTCATCAAAATTAATGCCATTATTAACACAAATATTCCTTAAACTTTTGGTCCACATAAAGTCCTTTTTATTTAAAATATAAAGTAAACACCTTTTACTCCAACATTTTTCATCCAATTCCATTGTTCTAAAAATCCAATTCAAACACTTATTTAATACTACAAAGGAAAAAGGTAATAGCGAACACTCCATAAAAATTAAATATCTTGGGGTACACCGAGATAAACCAAATAACTTTTTAATAAAAATAACCAAAAGCGGATCTAAATCATCAGATTGATATCCCCATATCTCAGAAGCATATAACAAAGATGAAGTAACAATTGAATTAAAAATCATTAAACAATCACTCAAATTACGTAATTTAGCCAATCTACACATCTGGATAACTCTTACCAGTTTTAATAAAAGCATTCCTTTTAGAAATCTGAATGTGGGATTTATATTTTCCATTATACTTAAATATAACACCCAGATATTTATATTGCAAAACTACTTGTATTACATCCTTTCTAAACCACCATTTATCAAATTTAGCAGATTTACCTCCCTTACAGAAAACAACAATTTTAGATTTTATAAGATTCAAACTCATATTATTTTCTAATAAATATTTATCCAAAATATTAATAAATCCTTGTAAACCTCTAACGGAGTTGGCAATCAAAACTATATCATCTGCATATGCCAATATTTTAGCACTAGTGCCATTCACATTGATACCTTCATATCAGAATTATTTATCCATTAGATTAAATCATTTAAATATAAACTAAACAAAACAGGACTCAAAACACAACACCTATAGTAGTAAAAAAAGGTCTAGAACAAAGACGGCCTCATTTAATTCTAACATTAGACTCTTTATATAATTCTGTAAGCGAAGAAACAAATTTAAAACTCAAACCATATTTTAAGAGTTGTTTTCCACATTAAGTTCCTATCTACAGTATCAAAAGCCGAAGACAAATCAACAAAGAACGCATATACTTTATGTCTTTTTCTCATTAGTGTCTTAGTAATAAGAGTTTGCAAAATAAAAACATTATCTATCGTAGAATATTTTCTCAAAAACCAGCCTGATTCTCAAATGAGATATCATTTAAACTTAACCAAGTTACCAACCTATGATACAGTATAAAACAAAAAATCTTTGAGACACAATTTAAGAGCGAAATTCCTCTATAATTACTGGGAATTGATTTAAAGCCATTTTTGTATACTGGGCATAAAATAGCACTTTATCAATCCCTTGGCACTGCCCCAGATCTCAAGATTCTATCAAAAGTTTTAAGCAATATCGGGAAATGGAATTCATCCTCCAAAATTCCAAAGGGATACCATCAACCCCAGGCGCAGAGCCAACTTTAACTTTACGGAATTTGAGTTGAGTTATGTTTTAAGTAATGTCTACATCCAAAATTTCATCAGACCAAGTTAAACACTCATTGAAAACTGACAAATCTACAGTATAAGGAAGTAAAGAACCATATAAAAAATAAAAATGTGTAAACCACTCCACCAAAGAGATATTCACTCTACTAGTATTATTTCTAATTTTACACAAACTCCAAAACCATTTATTATTTTTACAGAAAATACCCAAATACTGAACCATATACGAAAACTTTTTTCTTGGCTAAGCAAATTTTCTTAACCAAACCACAAAATCTAAATTGCTTGTCCTGACTGACTGAATGACTCACTCACTCACTGATTCATCATCGCCCAGAGCAAACCGCTTAACCTAAAGAGGTGAAATTTGGTAGACAGTTAGGGTACGTCATGGAAACACACACTAAGAAGGGATTTTTCGAAATTCCCCCGCGGGGGGAGAGAGGGAGAGGATTAAGGCTTAACTGGAAGAATGGCTTCTACTGTACTATTTTAAATGCGATTTTTTGTTTTTATCTGCGTCTTAGTAGAGTATGCCTTGGCAATGCACACCAAGAAGGGATTTTTCAAAATTCCCCCGCAGGGGGAGAGGGAGAGGATTTAGTCTTCATCGAGTACTTAGGTGTATTAAATTAATAACATTTCAGACATTGTTATAAATATTTTTATATAATTCGATTTTTCATCCAAATGTTTGAACCGTTTTAAATTCGAATTTGTTATTGCATATTGGTTCAATTATAGAACGATTGTAAACATTCCATAAAATTGATCAAATCGAAAATAGTTCGTTCGATTCTCGGCAATTCTCATCATTCTCGGCAATAGGTGTCATATAACAATTACTATGGTTGTTGAAATACTGAATATAAATGGAGTTTGCTTGCAAAATTTTCGCGGGTAACAGCTAGTAAAACATATTTTACAATGCAATTCCAATCCACTTTTCTTAAAAGCTCGCCAAGCTCTATTTCTATTTCTGATCATTAAATGACAATCTAAATCAAACCAATTATTAATATTGATGTAATCCTTTGGTTTAAAATTCATATTATAGCAATTAGCTACCTCAACAATTAACTTACTTATGTGTGATAAAGAAACACTTCCCAACAAATGTTTCTCAAAATCAGACTCAAATCTGTTCACAATTCCAAAAAATTCTTTCATAAAAATTGCCCTTATTGTTCACCTGAGGTTGTAATGATTGTCCAAACATAATATCAAAAGAAAATGATCTGACAAACAACAATCATCAACAAAAAAGATTTAACACACCCCAAACACAAGGAGTTATATTAAGCCAAATTCAATAACTGAAGAACCCAAACTGGAAACAAATGTATATTCCCCAGCTTCACACCTGACATTCTACCATTTAATATTATTAAATTTTTATCTACACAAATATTATTTCATTCACAAGTACTTATTTCTATTAATAGAACTTATTAAACTGGCTTTAAGGATACTGCAACTCAGTCACACAGATTAAAATTGTTTTATTTAAATTTACCTGGACACATACATATTAATATTGCGCTTCGGACTTATAAATATCTGCTGAAGGGGGACAAACAAGTTCGAAACGCAATATTAATATGTATGTGTCCAGGTAAATTTAAATAAAACAATTTTAATCTGTGTGACCGAGTTGCAGTATCCTTAAAGCCAGTTTAATAAGTTCTATTAATAGAAATAAGTACTTGTGAATGAAATAATATTTGAAAATATTACTCGATGTCCTTAATTTAAATTTAATTTTATCTACACAGTATTGAAGCATCTTTTGACCTCTGCTATTCACAATAGCATCCTTAGATATCCTACTTCTTTTAGTGAGATCGGCACCAAAAGCATCACCGATGTAGTCATGGATATATCACATTTCCTTCACCCACCTGAGCATTAGAATCACCAAGAATAATTAAATTAGAATCTTCATTAAAGTGAAAATTCATTAAAATCTCAAAAATTTCCTGCCAACTGTGCTCATGCATATAAACAAAACATATCAAAAATTCACCCATGGGAAATATAATGTTAATCAAAACCAAAAAATCATCTCTATAAATTACTTTATAACAGAAACTAACTATTATAAATAACAACCATCCAACCTTAAATCTATCCCTATCACCATCTCTGAAAGCATTACCATTAATACAATTATAATGCAATAAAACCTCCAAATTACTTTTATTACTATTAGAAGAATACAGGTTTCAGATTAAAAAATTACATCAAATTGCAATATATACTTCCAAAATGAATTTGGCTTATTTTTAATACCAGCACAATTCCAAGCCACTATAGAGGTAGCCTGGGCCAGTGATTGCTATGTAGAAACAGCAATAATTTTACCCGAATCCTCATTAAATCCGTATTTCACTCCATCGATAATTATTTTATCATAGGTTAAACAAATTCTATGAGCACATTCAGATTTCTTCTGCCTTTCAAACATCCTTAATTTATACATAATATCTCTTAATCATTGAGAAAAGTCATCAAATTACAAGATTCGAAAACTGCTTTTTTAAAAGATAATTTATCATTAAAAGAACTAAACTGACAAATTATTATTCTAGGCTTATCTTCAAATTTTTTACCAACTCATCTAGCATCCACAAATTGCAACAGAGGCAATTCAACTTATTTATCAAAAGATTTAACTGCCTCCAACGTATCTATTGCTGATTCTCCAACTCCTTCCTCCAAAACCATGTATAACTACATTATTAATTCTGCGCCGATTGTCCATATAATCCGTCTCTCGTTCCATATTTGACACTTTCGTACGAATATTATCGACTGAACCCATCCTTGCCTCAATATCGACTAATCTGACCACAAAATCAACAAGCGCCTCATCCACATTCTTAAGCCATTCCGTAAGATGGTCGAGTCACCTTACAAAATCCTCCATGTTGCTATTAAGAGCAGCATGCATATGCAATAATAAAAGAACACCTTCCGATAAATCAAAACTCAAATTTTGTAATAATTCCACAACCTCCTCATCCTGGCCAGAACTACTCATTCTTGGTCTACTTTGGTGTTCTCTTCAGAACAGTCGGTGACAAAGTCTTCCTCTTTACTCCTTGAGACATAATAAAAAAGTAAGGGCTTACCTATAAGACAAAAAAAGAAGTTAATTATCACATCAAACAGCGGATAGTCTCCCAAAATTTCTTAGCCACGAACACACTTTTAAAGGAAAATCTAATGCCACCTCTGGGCAAAATTGAAATATGCAAACCAAATCAGAATATATGTCACTCAACTCAAATGACCACTGAAACAAAATAAATCAAAATAAAATTATCTGAATTATAGTTTAACCTTCTGGATAAAAACAATTAAATCAAAATTGTGTAAATTACCAATCAGGTCCAAAAATTTTTCAAACGAAATAGTAGAGACATCAAAAATACTTTCACAAAGTTTTACTAAACTAGTACACCTAACTATCAAGTGAAACACATCCAATAACTGATCACCTTGGCAATGTATGGAAATATCTCTACAATCTATATATATAACCCATTCAACGGGTGTCTGTCCACGTAACCATTTGATAATGGACACTAGAGGCACCCCTATCGTGTGTCATATTTCAAACATTCAAATTAACAATTTTAATTATTATTTAAATTAACAATATAAATTATTATTATTCATTTGGCCCATAAATTATTATTTGGTCAATATAACAATATAAATAATTCAGTATATTTGTAATAGGAATTTATTATTTCAGGGGTTTATATCTTGTGAAGGGTCGCGAGTAGGAGTATGGTTCCTTTGACTTTATTGTTCGCACAGGGGCTACAGTTTGGGGGGGTCGCCACCTCTTCATTCGGAGGGTAAATCTTCCCATTGGGACTTTAACAGAGCTGTACAGCAAAGTCAAAGGAACCATGCCTCGTGGAAATTTGTAAATAATGCCCACTAGGGGGCTTCCCAGGCTACTAGTAATTCTATAAGACAAAAAATAGTTATCACATCAAACAGCAGATAGTCTCCCCTTTTATTAATTAATTAATTAAAGTTCAAAGTTGTGCAATTTAACATCACATTGTTTATTAACTCAGCACATTAAATGCCAAAATTTAAATGTATAAACTCTATATTTAAATGAAAGAAAATTCATAAATATTCTCAAGTCTTTAACATTACATATTTTTATGAATTAAAAATTGTAAATACAAACAGATATTTTTCTTAAATGTAATCACATTTAAGAAAAATGTATAATGAGATGTAGTTAATAATAGAGATTTCTCATTTCATCCCTTTTCATAATAGTTTCTTGTTATTGTATTTCAATAAATTAAAATCTCAACATTAAGTGCCATATTTCAATAAAAGAATTTGTCAAAACGAAATACAGTGGTGCCTCATATAACATACTTAATCCGTTCCAGTGCACGTTCGTTAAGTGAATAGTCCATTATACGAAACGCATTTTCCCATAGAAATACATGTTAAAACATATAATTCATTCCGCAGCATAAAATAACCGTAATGTACCATAAAAAAATGAAAATGGAGCACCCACCAATTATGCCGGGTAGTCAGATGTTGTGAGGAGGAGGTGGAGAAACACTTTCTTCACACATTCATACAGATACAGACTTTTTACACATTGCAGCGGGTCTTTTTTTTTATTGTTCTTTAATCGGATTCAGATTCAGGAGAGGCTACCGGAGCTTGCAGGGTCAACTCCTCTTGTTCCATCCTTTGTTTTTTTCCTTGCTGCTTCTTGAAAAACATGTCCAAGGTGGTCTGTTTCTCTCTCTTCTTCAACACCTGTCAGAAATGACGGGCAAGGGTGTCATTGACACTGTTGGCCTCAGCTCTGTTTGGATAATGAGTGTTGGTAAACTCCTGAACCTCTCCCCATTCAACAAGGAAGTTTTTGTCAACTTTCACTCATTCTGATGATTTCTTGCATTGTTTCAATTGAAATCACTTTTCTGTTTTTTTTAGAAGCCGTGATTTGCACAACACTTGAATAAATGTAAATACCCAGCACTGTGTTGATGTACCTAACAAACATGGGAGTAAGCCTAATTACAATGCTCTGTACTTCAGATATACTGATAACATAAAAATAGCAGATTGTCATTGGCAATGGCAAAAGAGTGGAAACATCATTCGCACTTGTTCGTAGAAAGCAGGGCTTTGGAGCGGAGCGGGAGCAGGTGGAGCAATGTATTTTTACTCGGAGCAGGAGCGGAGCCGGAGCACAGAAATTTGTAGTGCTCCACTGCTCTGATATATATATTTATTTAATATTTGAGATGGTGAGAATGGAAGTGGCATAAGTTGTAATGTTACAAATGTTAAGAATACAATAACTTAACTAAAAAGAAAGGTGATCACAAGCACAGATGAATTTTATGTCCATTCCACATATTTCCCATGTGAAAGGTGAGAACCTTTCACAAGGGTTCTCCAGTCTCCACTATCCCCTGACCAAGCTATTCCTTTCCCTTTGTGACCCCCAGTTCTCTGAATTCTTGAGAATTGAAGATGTGAAGTGGAGTTAATGGGGAGGGGTGCTAATGAGTAGCAGATTTTAAACTCTGCTTACAAGTGGCTTTAATCATCAGCACAGAAATTCACCACTAGGAGCAGCACTAATATTCATTTCTTACATTTGATTTTGAATGTGACAGTCATTCATTTCTGTTCGCAATCAGTTTGCTATAATCGTATATCATAATTCGTAATTTGTTTGCAGAGGTAAGATTATTATTACGTTGGGTTTAGTGGGTAATACTCGATTTAAACCGGTGGCTGTGTACTATGCCGGACCAGAGTCAAGGCATAGCAATCAAAACAAACCTAAAATTAAATCTGTGTGTCAGTGTCAGTGTCAGTGTCTGTATTAAGGAATTTCCTAACAATATGGCAAGTATCTTATTATTATTATTATTATTTGATTATTTTTATGCATGAATGTTTATATGCGTAATTTCTCAATTAATAATACTTAAATACAGTAGAGTCCCGAAAACTCAGCCTAATGTGGACCGAAGGGTGGCCGAGTTTGTGAAAATGCCGGGTTATCAAGAATGGGGTTAAAAAAGAATAAGTACGAGTGTTTCCTCAGAAAATATTGTACTGTACTTGTATGTATTGTTTGCTTGAGAATACAATTAGAATAAACTGCCCAAATACCCTTAAACAAAGGAAAAGTACGTACTTTATGACGGCCTTTACTACATGATAATGAAAATTAATGAATACACAGTGTATAGTAATTTACCTGATATGACAGACTTCAGAAAAATACTTTGAGGCATAAAGCTGTCTACAATGAAAATTAACTAGCCCTGCCAGGGTGTGGCCGAGTTATCCGGACTGCCGGGTTATCGAGTGCCAAGTTTTCGGGACTCTACTGTATTTGATTATTTAAGCCATGGCATCAAACCAAAATTTAAAACCATTACCAATGATAGACAGTCGATTTACGGAAGAAGAGCTTAAAGAGATATTCGTATTTGAATACAATAATGGAAAGAAAATGCAACCATTGAGTGGGAATAATTTAAAGCTGTTTTTCTTTCCTCATGCATTGCACTTTTTTCTTTATACTTAAGAAAAAATGAAAAGAAAAAATCAGTTACATGCAAGATGGTTCCATCTTGCATGTAACTGATTTTTTCTTTTCATTTTTGGAAATAAATGGAAATAAAAAACATGCAAGATGTGTTTTTTATTTCCATTTTTTCTTTACAACGTGTTCACATTGTAAATGGCAAATCAATACAATGCAACTTCAAGGCAAGTGGAACTAGTGTGTCAAAAAAGTTCAATCTTTGGTGGCATGTGAGGCGTAATCATCCTGAAATTTACAAAGGGTTCGTTAAAAAGAAGGATCAACAAGACGAAGTCGCTGCAAAAAGAAAAACGTAATCATGACAATTTTACTATTGCACTGTCATATCATAAGAAATGCAGAACTGATCAACCAAAAATTGATACATATTTTACAACATTGAAGATTACAATCACTATGGATAGCAATACTTTCCATGAGGGATTTGTCGAGATGGTTTGTATGAGTATGACACCACTCACTACCTTCACATTAAATAACAAAAGATTCCAAAAGATTGCTGGCAAAATGGCTCAGAAGCTTGGTGTTCTGATAGGACATGATGCTGTTTGTCATTTAGTAATAAGCACAGCAGAGTCTGCTCACATCAATCTAAGACAAACTTTAAAAGGACAATTATGCTATTTAAAGCTATATGCTGCAACCCGTGGAAATAGAAATTTTCTTGTCATCAATGTACAATTTTGAAATAAAAAAACGAGAAAATTGAAATATAAACATTGGATATTGTTGATACTGAAGGAAGATATCTCTTTATATGTGAAAAATCAAATTAAAGAAATTTGAACAAATTTGAAATTGATGAAAAATGAGTACTAAGTATTTGTGTAGATAATGCAGCAAACATGACATGTGCTGTAAATAAACTTGACAATCATGAAAATATTTTCCAGGATAAAGATGAAAAAACTGAAGGATATGCTGTGTTAGGAATTCTGTCCTCCATGAAGAAGCAAAAAGAAAAGCTTATTCAAAACTCATATTTTCTTGCTGGAGTGTATGTTGATTCTAGGTATAGAATTTTATTAAGTGCAGCAGAAAAACTAAAAGCGAGAGAAGGTCTTTCAGACATCCAACAGAGAATCAACAGAGAATCAAAAGGCAAACACTAATTGATTTAGCTGAAAAGCCAGCAATTGTTGAGCTCTCACAGCCAACCTGTGATATAATAAATATAGATTCGGAAGAAGACAATTTTTAAAAAGAATTGGATATAAGAGAAAACAGCCGTCGAATTTCCACTATACATAATAAAGATGACAACGAAATGGACAAATATGTTGAGAAAGACCGCAATGCAATAGAGGATGTGGGGAGATTAAAGGTGAATGTATTCAAAGCCATTGACCATTATCCGGAGTGCATCAGAAAAGAATGCAGAATCACTTCAAGCAAGCCAACTTCTCAAGCAAGTGTTGAGTGTCTATTTTCCAGGTTAAACTTGCTTTTAAGTGATAATAGGCAGTCAATGAAGGACAATTTGCTGTCTGCCATTTTATTTATTAAAATCAACAAGGTTGTATTTTAATGTTTTTAATAATAAATTAGTTGTGAATAAACAAGTTTTTTATGTACTTACACTAATTTTTTCTTTGATATATAATTCCTATAAGAATATTTTAACCGGAGCATGGAGCAGAGCACAAAGCGGAGCTGGAGCAAATACTTTGATGCCAGAGCGGAGTTGGAGTGGAGCAACTCAAAAAAATGGTCGCTCCAAAGCCCTGGTAGAAAGTCCATTGGTCGCCTCACTTAACTGCCGAAAGGAAAGTCCGTTGTCCGCAGCCAGTCCGTTGCTCAAGTCACGTAACGGCCAAACAGAAAGTCCATTATTCGAGGCACCACTGTATAAAATATTCTCACAAACTAAGAAACTTAAAAATTCTCTATAATTATAAAATATGTAAATCTTAATAGCCCAATAAAGGCATTTGGCTGTTTGATATTTGTAATAATTATTGAGTTGGTTGTATCCTGTATAAAATAATAATGTAATAAACAAATTGCAAGATGTTTTAACAATAATGTAACTAAATTTTTATTTCTGTTATAAATTATACATCTTTAAAATTTAAATATGAATTAATTTATGTACTTAAGCATACTTGAGAATTTTTATTCACAAAAGACGAAATTAAACTCATCGATTTTCAAATGTTAACTTTCTGGATCGATGCTTTTTATATAGATGGGTTTCGAACGAGTTCTTATTTTTTCTTGATATTTCCATTTCTTTCCTTGATGACTAGCCACTGCTGCCGGAGGCAAGTTTACTGGACGTGGATACGGATTTTTGTAGTGCAGAGCTATTAATTAATAAAATTAGAAAAGTGAATACATAAAATATTACTTATTACTTTAAAGAAAATTGTATATTGAAATGAATTTGATAGTTTAAGAATTTCTGTTATTTATTTAAGAAAACAATGATTCAAAAATATTCGTGACCTAGTCTACTTATTTTCTCATCACAAATTAAATCGAGTTCTGTAGGTGTTCTCTGTATGTAATGGCAAATACAAGGGAATATCATTGACGCAAAAAAATTAAAACTTATTTATTTGAACTTCAAAATATTTATGACGACAAATATAGTTTATAGGACCATTTGCAATAACATTGCACGCACGTGTTAATAAAAGGTAGTTAAAAATTTTAAATATTTCAATACGTAACGAGTTATTTCCCCTCTTGGGTAGTTCTGGATTCGCAACTGTGACCGTACGACACATTGGAGATATTCATAGTATTCAAATTTATTTTTTATCGACGTAATATCCAGATCTCGAATCTCGAAATACTTTCTATTATACACGTTTTTGTGGACGGCATTCACTCATCTCTAGTCAAGCGAGCTTATATTCAAATACCAAGCACAAGATCTTGGGAACAAGACCTTTTTATAATAGAATAGTTTCCAATTCCAATAAGATAGGTGCATTCAAATACACCTATCTTATTGGAATTACTTTGGATTAAGCCTAGTAAAAAAATTTCTTCATAGTCTTTATAAGTGATTTTACTGTAAAAAAATCTTAATACAATGACATTCCATTAGCAGTTTCCACAATAATTATTGATTCCAAGCGTGCTAACTATTTCTGCTTTTCGTATCAAACTCGTGCACTAAAGTATTTGGAAAAGTCTTTAGAAAAATCACGCGTAAGCTAACCTAGCGCATCGTCTCGGCATTTTTCGTCTCTAAAAGGAGAACTCGCACCCCTTTCCAAAAACTACAGTTTTCTTAGCATGTATTTTAAGGAAATAAACAGGTAAGCTGCAAGTGTTTTTAATAAACTGTATTGAAATTAGTGGATAGAATATTAAGAAAGTGCAGACGTCATACTCAAAAATAATATTCATCTTTGCATTCCGGATCTCAAAGTCCACAATTCGAGAACCACCGTCATAGACGAAAAACTAAAATATGCCATATATCCGGGAGAGACCCTTCAAAAATTGCTTCCCACAGCGCTCGATTTGCAAACGTTAACAAAAACTCAAAATAAAAAGAAATTAAAGCATTTCTTTTTATTTTGAGTTTTTGTCAAAATTTTCTTCTTTTTTACAAGGTAGCGAGTAAAAACGCTCGTCCGACCCGAAAAATATCGTCGACTTAAAGTTATTTATCGGGTTTCGGCACCGCACGGTAAGCTTTAACCAAATTAAACAATTTATTAAATATACATCATACGTAGACCGTAAAATTCTACAGAGAATCAAGAGAAACCGTTAACACCACGGGATCGATTTTCGGGAGCGTCTCGTCGGACGGCAAAGGACGAAAGGAAAACGAAGAGCACCCGGCGACGAGCGACTCCTAGGTCCACGCTCCGACTTTTTTGCCGGCGTAAGGACGGGCGTACAATTCTAGCGGGCACAAACGACGCAAGCGAGGACAAAAATCTGGCCGTTCACACAACTAAAGTCACACGTCCGAGCGAGCCGGAACCGTGGAGACGACAGAGGAATGCAAAATCGGATCGCCGTCGGAATCCGGACGCTTCGGAGCGACCGGAGGGTGCGGATTCCGACGGAGATCTAACCGACCGAAACAAAGAAAGAAATCTGGCCAAAACGGGTTCTTTTCTTCGTTCGTCATTCGATTCCAACGCCGATCCGACTTTCGACGGATCAAACGGAAGGAACGGGCACGTACTGTACGTAAACATTTTAGTCCGTAGAGTAAATATTTTTACCCATTTCTAATCTGGCTCGAGCCTCCATCAAATGCTGCTTTATAGCAGATTCATCGGACACCTAAAAAATAGAGAATAAAAACACTTTTAACGGATATTTAATTAAAATTCTCGCATTTAAAAAATTTAAACGGTTAATTACGTATTTATTTCTTCGAAATAATTCTTTAGCTTCCGATATAATATATTTCCTCTGAGCTTCGGTCTGATCGACTTGACCGGACGGCCAGCGCCACGTTTTACCGGCACGTAAGATTTGTTTATACGTTTTTAACACTTCTTGTCTTAAAGACGACATTAGAAATTTCTTACCGACTAACGCGCTCATTTAATTAATTCGCAATCATTCCTTCCAACAACGCAATTTTTTATGTTTATAAACGTTCGTCTGCGGCGCTAAACCCCAACTGACGAAAGATCAGAGGGCGCTGGTTTCTATGCGCGCGATGTTCTTACATTTTTTTTTTAATTTCGCGCATGACGTCGCCTCGAGTTCCGTTAAAATAATTATTTTTTTAAGATATAATTTGTAACACGTAACAATTTACTTTACTATAGCTTTTTTCCGATTATAATTTTAGGAGAACACGCATACAACGCGAACTTCGTCCCCGACTCGCCAACTCTCTTTTATTTTTATTTTTCTCTTTCCACCCTGCGGGAACGAGGGTCTCTTTTAACCGAGCCCATTATGGGTTCGGCCGGGCAGCCGGGTGGCGAGGGACGGGGGCCGACATATCCGGCCGGATCGCCCCCGTTTTTTCCACCCGTCCGGATACGATTCCGAGTCCTCCGGAGCGGTAGGCTGCCACCTCGACCGCTCGGCCGTCCGGCCGTCAATTAGGGGAATGTAAATTAAAGCGACTCGTAAAGAGTCAATTCTTACATTTGTCGTAAACTGTGCTTTAATTTACAGAATATACGCCTGGGACTTCATAAATCGAAGGGCCTGAAAATTCGGCTCTTAAAATAATAATTTTATTTATTTTTCATAATAATAATTAATAATTTAGCGGTATTCCCTAAATTAAATCGACAAATGAATAACGCCGGCTGTGATATGTTTTGCGGGTAGTAATTAGTAGTAAATTTAAAAATAAATTATTTTTTATATCCGTGGATTTTTTTGTTTTTAACACTTTTATCTGTTGAAACTTAATAATTCTTGTAGCAATAAGCTTCAATTTTCATAGTTAAGACAATCTGAGCATCGGTAACCTTTTAAATACAGCCGGGCAGTTGTAATTTTATATTGGTTAATTTTCAATGTCAATTCTCCGTGTCACTTCTTTCGGACCAACGGTATAGCGGCTACCGCGCGAATCCACCACTCGCTTCCATCTCCATTGTGACTGTCGCCAGTCGAACTTCGTGCTGTTGGCGCAGGCAGTGCGCTCGAGAAGGACCCGGCTATTACGCGCAGTGATAAAACTGACGTAACTTCGCGGTAAGTCACCAACACCGACAAACAAAATGGAAGTTTTGGTTAGTAATAAATACTTTTTCTTGCCATACATTTAATAATAGACACATGTCGTCGTCTCTCCAAGTACAGTATCTTTTTTATTTCTCTGTCGATAGTCCGACACGTGTTCCGCAGCCATCTTGTATTTTCTCGCGCGCGGAGGATTGTAGAATATCTTACGACTGGATCTAGTTTCGAGAACTCTCGAGTCGATCGCCATCGAACCTGGTTTCGGTCGAGAGAGGTCGCGCCACGGCACGGTCACAATCTAGATTGAAATGCTCGGTGCGAACGGGGTTTTATAGTGTTATTCCGGGTGCCGACATCATTCTACCAATTTTGTTATATATAGTATCGAAATTGGTCCTGTTATAATGTACATGAAAAATTAATAATTAAAATTTAGTTTTTATTAATTTCTATTCAATCAGAGTGTCACTGAAAATCTCCCGCGTGCCATAGGTTGCCGACCCCTGGGTCAAGGTATATATATATGATTATTTTCTCGAAAAAAATGGGAGAAACAAACGTGTGTATATCTGTATTGAAAAAAACTTTAGCAAAAACCTGGCCGTATTTCGAATGTCGGGTAGCGCATTCCAGTTTACGTTTTATTTGTTGCAAAATTTTACCGTTGACTGAACTCGGAGATGACTTTGATCCCAGAGATCTTTCTAGGACGAATTTTAAAAATTCTGCCACCGCCACGACACGCCATTTAATTAGTTCTATTAATGTAAAAAATTTGAAATCGGTGGAGTCATTACTTAGCAAAACGTGTTTCGGCGATTTGTCAATTTGCCAAGAAAGCTTCGCTCGCTGCGCTTCAGTAAGTATTGACACATTATTTTTCCATGTATATAGTCCACCCACACTTTTATACGTGTGTATTTTATATCAGTATATTTTCTTTATCTAATATAGTACCATTTTTCCAAGCGAGGCCGAGTACCTTAGCTAGTACAGTATATTCTACAACTAACTTTGTAACTATATGCAAATAATGTTAGATACTCGTTACTACCACTAGAGGGCTAGAAGCAGTTTAAAAAGCTGGATAAAAATGATGGTGTGAAGAACGCTCATCGTAGTGGTGACCAGACCCTAAAGACTGGGAGGTTCGTCGTGGGTTCGCGCCACGTTCGGACAGGCTGGCTGCTTGGAGTTTTCCGAGTTTTCTCCTTGCCTATAACGACTGAATAGGAGGCCAGTTCCCCATAAAAGTCCTCCCGGAAGGCATTTATTTCCCGCGCGTACGTATGGCTGTTCGATACAGCCGGCTAATCGGTCGCCTAGCGATCATACACATACACAAGTCTACTCGGAGAAAGAGCCTACATTGAGCTAAAATCTCCATATAAACACCATCGAAGAAGAAGAAGAAGATAATTTCTTTGTGGTTTTTAATTGTAAAAATGTCAGAAACCTAAAATGAAAGGCTGACACTTGATCTTTTTTAACCTTGTGGAATTTTTACCAATTTTTACCTGTGTATAAGAAGATTTCTTCAAAAGCATTTTTTTTTTTTAAGACTGTTACTTCTGTGGTAGTGTATAAGGGATGAAGATGGACTCAAAAGTTTTTTGATTTTTTGTACATAGTCTAAACTTCAAATTATGAAGAAAATACATCCTGAGTAATCAAAAATTGTAATTCTACAACTAAGATTTTCCCTTTGCGCTCTGGAGGACCCGGGATCGAATCCGGACAGGTGGAAAAAGGAATTTTTCGGTCACAATAGGTCGGGATATGTCGGGCCCAGTCCCTCGCTCCATTGTAGGCCTAGCCGACCCATAATAGGATTGATAAAAATGCTTTCTTAATGCCCACAGGGCGGAAAGAGTAAAAAAAAGTAAGACCTAAAAATAATTTCTCGAAGTTTTTTGATTACTACGTAATCATTAAATTACTACGTAAATCAACATTACAAAAATTTTATATGATAGAAAATACAGTCGACCCCCTATAACACGGGTTTATATAGTTTGGATTCCTATATCACGGCGAAAAAATTGCGACAGTATTCGTACAAACACGCTAAAAAAAACTCGTATAATTCGGTAAAACATCATCGCCGACTCGTGTCGCGACAGGATCGCTCGAATGCAGACCAATAGCGGATATTGTACGAACCGTCGAGTTTAAACGAGCGGCGGACCTACTAAAAACCATTTATTATTTAACGTCATAAAAATTATATTTATATTAATGATGACTCCAAAGTTCAGCGAATTTTTCGCAAAAAAAAAAATAATTTATAGGGAAGCACGCGAGCGCCATTCGATGACAAGCTCCACGACGAAAACAAGCGTAAGCAATGGCGTAGTCGAACGGTGCGCGCTCGGTAAGTAATCCTACAATTTTTTGTTTATAGCATAGTTTATACGGATTATTCTCCCAAAAATTATACGTATTTTGGAAATGTTGAGTCGAATTAGTCTAGAATTGATTAATTTTATGGAAGAAACAGCCTTTCAAACAGCCGTAGTCCGTAAACTGCATACGTGCCGGGCTGTGATTGGCTATCCAGCCAATCACAGCCCGGCACGTATGCAGTAGAAAATGGGTTCATAAAAACCGCAACGTATCTACCGTGTTATAGGGGGGTCGACTGTATAATAAAAAATTTAGATATAATTTTTATATAATTTATTTATTTAATGAAAGTAGATATAATGCACGTTCTCCAAGATGACGTCAAGTTCAACAGCGCCCCTTTGGGCGATTTTCTATTTCAACCAATCTTATATATAGGAGGCGTTACCTAGTAAAGCGCCGATAATAATCTAGCGAACGATCCGATTTCCCCCGCACCCTCCAAGGTGTAAAAAAGAAAAATTTTTAAATACAGGTAACCCCAGTATTACACGGCACTTGTATAGCACGGATTCACTCTAACACGTTTCGAGAATTGGGTAAAACCCTGGTACAACACGAAATGTAATAAAGGGTGCGTTCTTTTATACCTCCGCGTAACTCCGCGCGAGCATTCTAATTGTTTACGCGGCTACTTCGAATTCTCTTTCAAAAAATAATCCATTTAATGGTTAAATTTTACAATCGGGATTCTTCTCTTGCCTCTGAAAGCTCATTTTAGAATTATAGATTCCTCCACACGATACCATCGATAGTGCGGGCCGCCATCTTTCTTTCGCCGTCGTTCCTAAATGCCTACAAACAGCAGCGCACACTCCCATTGCGGAGCGACCGCTATTAACGAACGCACCCACAAACTGTTACCAGTTGATGATGCTCGTGCCGAGATCATCATATAGGATGAATAATCCTCTGGTAAAATATTTACTTAAATAATAAATAAGTATTTTACCCATGAGAAAAATGAATAACAAATTCGATTTAAATAAGGATTTGACAGCACGTTTTTTAGTTTTTGGAACCTAACCCCCTTTTCGCGTTAGTTCTTTGTTTCGTATAACACGGATTCGCATAACACGGCAATATTTGGAACGTAACTCCCGTGTTATTTGGGGTTACCTGTACGTTCTTAATTTGGAATAAATGAGAGATTTTATCAAATCAGAAATATACTTTAACATTTAATTAATTTTATTTAAAGTTTTATTTTATTTTCGGCGTATATTATTATTTTCCTAATTTGAACTTTAAATAAAATACTCATTGGTGTCGGATTCGATTTGAACTTTTAATGAGAAGCGCAAAGGGTTAACCGACCGACCTGGATTTTTGCATTTAGCGAGCGGCTCCACCCTCGACGAGATCAACTAACATCGATAACGACACTCCTACATAAAATATTCACGAAAAGTTATAAGAATCTGGAACGGATTCGTCATAGAAATGTCTTTCCGCGCGACCACGTTGAGGATGCAGTAGTATCGAATTGAATGATGTGTTAGTTTAAAAAATATCCAAAAATTAGTTCGTACCAGGTATTAAAAATGAGATCTTTCAACCAATTTAAGCCTCATTACAATTTATGTAAGAAGGCAATGCCAGTTCCATTTTGTCACCATAGCTCTATAAAAAGGAATTTTGCAGCGCGAATAGGTGTTACAATACAATCGTTTGCGCTGATTATATTGAAATGTTTAATCGAATACAGATTTAGCTCAGAACTCGTGTTTATTCTCGGTAAACAATGCTCCTCCCGCCAATTCCAAGGTCCCACGTCTGGTAAGGAACGTGCTCACCGAAAGGTCGATTTTTCTTAAAATCGCTTCGATGTACATTACTCGAATGTGAACATTTTTGCATAATGGAATGATTTATTTTATTTATTAGAAAAATTGAATAATTTTGCATTATCTCTCGAACATCCACATCTCGTGATAAAAGCCAAGATTTATTTCCTTTTTCTAACACTAAGCTCATCTAAAATGCTAAAATATTCTAACTCACAGATATACTTTAATTAAATACAGTACGTAAAATAATTGGCTTAAAATCCTGACAGCGCGAAAAAGAGAGAAAATGGAGACACCGAGATCGACGAATCGTAACGAAATTTTGTTACGAATAGTCTATATGGGCACGAGTGGGCGAAGTGAACGGCCGCCTATGGCCCGTGATGCAAGTCCCAAACCGAGATGTCTATCGTCTATCGCGTGTCGATAAATTAAACGCTGCACATTGAACAGAGCAGATTCGACACGGCCGCACTCCCATTCTGCTGGTTTTTCCCCAGTAAAGCCGGATACTTGGGGTAACAAAAAACTTTGTAAGTTACTTGGTTTCCTTTTTGCACCCCTATGCCTACGGCGGCCAGGGTATCGAGAATATCGCGTGGTACCTACTCGTTGGACGAGACCGTCGACTGAACGAGTTTCAGATACGTGGACACTCCTAACGCATTGGTGTGGCTGGCGTACATAACTCGACTTTATTAAAATATTAAATATATCGAATTTAAAGTAATTTTTAATATTTATCCAGGGAGGTTAAATTAGAATATCGAACCAAGTCAAATTAGACGTAAATTTCGAGTGATATTTTTATATCTTCCATTTAAGAGATTAAATGATATAATATTGAGAAAGTATCTTCGATGTAACTTAAAATATTTAGGTTGGGGAAAAAGAAATCCATTATTTTTACATTCATTTCAAGTCTTTATTTAACATGGTTCCGGTTGTTCGACTTGGATCAAATATGCACCGTTTTGTTTTATAATTTGTTGCCATTTTAAAGGTAACTTCATAATTCCTCTCTCGTAGAAGCCCTGGTCCCTATTGGCGAAAAACTTGACTAAGTGATTTTCGCAATCCTCTCTTGATGCCAATTTCTTATCACCAAGGAAATTTTGTAATGATAAAAAAAGATGGTAATCGCTTGGTGCCAGGTCTGGACTATAAGGTGGATGCATCAAAACTTCCCAACCAAGCTTTCGGAGTTTCTGGCGAGTCACTATAAATGTGTGTGGCCTGGCGTTGTCGTGATGAAGTACAACACCTCTCCCGTTAGCCAATTCTGGCCGCTTCTGATCAATCGCTAGCTTCAAATGGTCCAATTGTTGACAGTAGAGGTCCGAATTTAGTGTTTGGCCATATGGAAGCAGCTCATAGTAGATGATTCCTTTCCAGTCCCACCAAATGCACAGCAAAACCTTCCTGGCTGTTAGTCCTGGTTTAGCCACCGTTTGAGCCGCTTCACCACACTGACCACGATCGTTTTCGCACAATATTGCCATATGTAACCCATTTCTCATCCCCAGTCACCATCCGTTTAAGAAATGGGTCGATTTCGTTCCGTTTGGCCAAGGCTTCGCAGATGGAAATTCGATCCATAATGTTTTCTTCCGTCAATTCATGTGGCACCCAAACATCAAGCTTCTTTTTGAATCCAGCTTTATTCAGATGGTTTAGAACTGTTTTATGGTCAATCTTTAGCTCCTGGGCAATGCTACGAGTGCTAACGTGCCAGTCTACTTCTATCATTTCCATGATTTTATTGACATTTTCGACAACGGGCCTACCTGTGCGAGGTGCATCTTTAACATCGAAATTACCAGAACGGAACTGACGAAACCAAAATTGCACATAATTGGCTGTGACAGTATCAGGACCATAAACACCATTCACAATTTCAGCTGCCTGGCTTGCATTTTCGCCTTTATTGAAGCAAAATTGTAAAACATACCTAATTTTCTCTTTGTTAACTTTCATCTTTTACACCCTATAACTCACAACTGAATTGACCAATCGAAAAACTGTAAAAGAATTTTTTTAGTACAGAATGTTACTTTTCCAATAAGCACAAGTCTGAACTTGTGTCATCAATATTTTATGAGATATGTATCACTACAGCCATCTAGTGAAAAAATAATGGATTTCTTTTTCCCCAATCTTAATAATGTCGAAGGATAAGAGTGACCAAACAGAGTGAATTATTACGAAATTTCTAACCAGGGTCTATATTTATACAAAAAAATTCTTCAAAAATACCCCTCGGATGTGGTTAAAAATCGGTACAAACGACTGCTATCTAAGCAAAGATGCCGTAGATACGTACTAATCAAAGACACGGGTTTGAGGAATTATTTTAGAAACTACCGGGATATTTTATTGTTTATGAAGTATTTTAAGGTGAAACGGGAATATCTTGGATAAAACGAGATGTAAGTAAATGCGGTTCTACCGTCGACCGCCGGATAAATCGTGTTGTAAAGGAATAGAGGGAAAATTTGTTATCGGTAATCATCTGGAAGTAAAGACGAGAAAAAACATTCCAATGTCGATACGGTACGTCAGTTTACGAGAACAATATCAACTTACATAATCCTATCTGTTGTAGCGAAGGAAAATTTAACCGAAATCATTCGATTATTGAATATTAATTAACTGGTAGAGTATAAATATTTACGTAATACGTAACCGGTTGCGCGTTAATCACGTTTATTTGAGAATAAATTCAATTTTGAGTTTCGACCACCGGTGGGCCGATCCGCTTCACCGGCCAGCTACGTCGAATAAAATTAGAAAATATCATTTATCCACCAGCCAATTCGATTATCAACTAGACGAATTCTACCGGAAAGATACCAAATCTCTTCTCCAATTTCAATCAGTTCTATCGTGTTCCTTTTTCGGTTATCCAGTTTGGTGAAATTTTCCTCATTGGCCATGCACGACCAGGACGGAGCAACCAATCTTCTAGAGTAATTAAGAACTTGGAATTCCGAGTCGAGTAATCTCTACCGTACGATAATCTTAATACACCATTCAGTCGCGTGTTTCTCTTCATTCCGTCTTGTGAGAAATTTCATGGAAATCGCGTTAAGTCTCTCTTTTACTTTTTCTACATTATAAGAAAAAGGTCAGATCCTATTTACGAGGCGCAACCTTATGGCAGGCTGTCGAGTCGACCGAGTCCAGATAGCATTTTTGTGTTTCGGATGAGTGAGTACGAATCTGTATTAAACATTCTTTTTTGTTAACTTTAACCGTTCGTCTACTTACGTAAGAATCGCTTATATAATTATATATAAATTATGGTAGATTAAATAAAATCCTCAATTAATTTCCAGTTGGTGTAAACATTCCGTTGTTATAAATTTATAAAATATAACAGTACAGTTTATGTAAATATACCGTATAAATATAAAATTTTTTATTGTTATAGAATATCTTATACTGTATATATATATACGACGGTCCGGAAGTCGATTAACTGCGTTTTTGTAAGAAATTCGGCGGTTTTTGCCAGAAAGTCGGCAATTTCCGAACGTGTGCCGAAGCGCCGTAACTCGTATATTGTGTGAAGAAGAATTGGCTGGTTAAACAATTTTGAAATTCAATTTAACAATTCTCGAACAGTTTACGTTCGACAATTGTTAAATCGTTGGGCCATTGTGTATTTTTAATATATATACAGTAATTAATAATTTTGGATGGAGGACTACTCCATTCGAGTCTGTCGGAGCCAGAGCGGTGATTCTCATTCTTTAATTAAATTTCGCTTAACTTATTTGCAATTATAATATTGCAATTATCGGCAAATAATTAAATGACATTAAATTATAAATTAATTAGAATAATTAAGAACAAACTTTTAATTAGAATTTTTGTATGGATTTTGTATTATGTGACGCGTTAAAAAAACTATTTTGCATTAAATTTTACATTTTAAAATTATAAAAAGTATAAAGTAGATATTAAAAAATACTTTAAATTAAAATATATTTAATTTTAATTTCTTTAATAATTATTTTACTGTATTTACTTATTTAATTAAGTATTAAATTTAAAATTATAATAAAATTATTTGAAAGAATTTTAAACGTGGCAAAATTCAAATAATTGGTCTTAATATATTTTTAACTGTAAACTCGCGTTTAAAAATTTATTTAAAGTCTATTTTATATTTTGTTTAAAGAATATTTATATTTTACGGCAGTATACAGTAGTTAGTTAAGTCCTTCTAGTGGTCATAAAATCGCCTGGAAATACGGTTTACCACCCTGAATATCGCCGTCGACCCGTCGGAAACTCTTATAAATAAAAAAGAATTACTTAAAAAGTAGAGTCAAGAGAGAAAATATATAATTGTACTGTACATTAATTTATTACTCGAGAGCACTCCGGGAAAATTTAAAAGGCATTAAGCCGTTCTTTCCAGCACTTCTCCTCGATTTTATAACAAATTTTGAATTTTAACGTTTAAAATTACGTAAAATATATACGTTTTAACGCAAAAAATCATAAATCCGATTTATGCGAGTGTAAAGTTGAAAATAAAAGATGAAAGATAAATTGATTTAAAGCTTACGAGTCAAAGCAATTAGCGCCCGTCAATAAAATAGTTTAAAAAATGAAAAATTTATTGGAAAACTTCGTATTACACACCCTTGACCTATTTACCATAATAAATCAGCCTACTTTCTATACGTTTAGTTACATTTATCGTCGATATCATCGAGATTTATACGAGTTAATCGACCCTATCCGTAAAGAGAGCCGCGACTCCCAGAAGAATAAAGTAATTAATTTCATCGTTAACGATAGGGATCTAGGATTAAAAGATTAATCGTTTAACCGTGTTAAACGTGTGGAAAATTTTACAATATTTAATTTAAGTCTGTAGGTAGAGAGAATATTTATTTGTTTATTTTTTAAAGTAGAAAAATATTTAATACGTCTGCGAGGAAGCGAAGTTGTTCTCACTCCAAAAACCTGTTGTCCCTCGGGCCAAGTGGATAGATCTCATCGAAATGCTGCGAGAGTTATGCCCGGGTCGGAAAGTTTCGGGTCTTGGTTTCCACTTGTACCCAACACGTCTTTACACTTAAAACATGTTTATCGGATATGACCGGTAAGTAGGATGAATATGTTTGTATCTACTCGTTCAATTTCGCGCCTTACTTTTTTCTTTTGTTTTTATCACCAATGTTCCTTTTTTTTTCCTAATGAATGCATTGTTAAACTGGTCAGAATTCTTAAGAATGCATTCAGGCTGACTTCTTTAAATAACACGCTCTTAAATTTTTTCTTTCTCTCGTAATCCTCGGGTCGCTTTATTCGGTTTGTCTACCTCTTCGCTTACTATATTTAGATAAAAAATTATTTCATTTAGATAAATTCAATTATTAACTAATTTACTAATAAAATATTGAAGTTAAAAAAATAATAAATAAATAAATAATGCAGTCTCGAAATTATTTTTGTTGGTAATCTTTGGTTGGTTATTTAGCTGGTTTACGCTTCGCACCCGATATTTAGTTAAGAATTATATAAATTTTGGCTTATTTTATAAAATTTCGCATTATATAGAAGAAAATATTGAACTTTTGCTTTTCCGGTGTGGATTTTTTACGCGTTTATTCGGTCGATTGGTTAAATTTATGCACGGGTTAGACTTATCGAGTGCCAAATTTTGGTCGACAATCATTGTATAAGTTAACATCCCAGGGTTATTAATTCAGGAATGATAATAATGACAGGTGTTTCGTGCACGACGTGACGTAACGTGACGGGTTGGTGCGGAATTCTTCTTTAAGCCGGAGTATTGGCGTTAGTTAAAATAAATTCTATAAGAAAATTATCCCGCGCGGAATACGAGACAAATAATTGAATATTCTAATAATATTCTAACATTTAAAAGTTACGAATATAAATATTCAACTAGCGAGACGACTTTTAACTCTTAAGACCCGGAGGGGTGCAATTTATGAACCTCGTGGTTATGCTAGAAAAATTTCATTGTCCCCAACCAGTTTTCTTCGTATTCAATCCACAAATATTAATAAGAAAATAAAATAAAAGTATTATGTTGTATATATAGATATATAGCATAATCTTTCTATTTTATATAGGCTTATATAATATATTGAACTTAACTCGTTAGCCCGAAATTGGGATGAATTTATAAATACATTTAAAAAAAATATCAAGAAAATAAATCATTTGAAAATTATACTTAAAATGTATTAATTTGGAATTAAATTATCTCCCGTTTTTATTAATTTAGAGTAATTTTTACAAATAGGTGTTCCCTGGCGTAAGTTTAAAAATCTTTATTACTCTTTAAAATAATCGGTCAATTTTAATTTTAATATTAAAATTTATAAAATACGAAGCTTAAAATATTAAAATATTTATACTTCGAAGGTGGGAAAACGGGTAGGAAAAGGTAATCATTCATAAACAGGATTACTTATAAAGTAGAATATTTTGGAAAGTACCACCTGATTCGTATTTATTTAAAAAATACAGAAATAATACGTAAAAAGTATACAATTTGAAGATCAGATAGAAGAAACGTTAATTTAAACTTAAATATGGCATTTAAAATTATGTTTATAGCTGATTTCACATATAGGTGGTCAGTGGCGTAATTTGAAAAATCTTTATTACGCGATATTTGATGATAAAACGATTGGTGGATTTAAACTTTTTAAAATCTAAAATACTGTCTGTTGTAGAAACAAGGCTTAAGGTAACGAAATATTCGAATTTTGAATGTAGGAAAACGGGTAGGAAGGAGAAGTAATAATTTATAAACAGGATTATTTATAAACTGGAATATTTTGGAACGTACTATCTGATTAAGCAGTACAAGTATTATGTAGGCTGATTTTTAACTGTTTTAATAGGTAAAAAGTAAAGAAATCTTTGGAGTATAAACAAATATAAAAGAATATTAAATTTAACAAGTTTTTTCCTTCTTATTATTTATTATTCCGGACTTTTAATGATGCAAATATCGCTCATACATTATTAATTCGCCTTCTGTACACACTTCCCTATTTTTTAAACTATCTTAGCCGGAATTATGTTCACAAAGCATAAATTATAAGCTTATATTAAATAAATTTCTTTATCCTTTTAACAAACAATACAAGCATTATGAGTATTTTATCGTGTTTTTAACCCATGTAAATTTTGTTTCATAAATGTAAAATTAATTTATTTTAATGGTAAATATTACGGATAATTTCATATGTTTTATTTAATTTTTCGACACGTGTAGAGAGTAGGAAACCGAATTTGTACCGTGACAGCGTAACAAATAATAATTTACGGTGTTCAATTACTTGATTTAGTTAAATTTATTAAAAAGTCATATTATTTAAAGTATAAAAATCGTGGTTATTATTGTAAATAAATTGCACCTATTACGCATTATTACGTAATAAAGTAGAAGTAGTTTTACTGCGTTACATACAAACGTATGGATTTAGTTGTAACGTGGTCACGACTTCTGTTCCATCCTAGTTTCAAATGTCGCATCTCAACAAAGTTAATTACATAAATTTATAAAGTTAGAGGCTTCGAACAAGCCACTTTGTGTGCAATAATCTAGTTTCCTTTTGATGAAAATAAAGTAATTCATTGTTAACAAAAAGTAGGTCTGAGTATTTTATAAACTGCCATTCAAACACGAATTATAATTTTCTTATTTGAAATAAAATATTTGTAAGTTGCGCGTTGTATGCAATTAAGGATGTCATTCTAAAATTGCTTATTGTAGTTAATGGATAATGTTGAAGAGGTTACTTCGTGGCTTTCCTCCAAGGATTTTTGCATGAAATTCTACTAAAAATCAGCGAAATTCTATAAAATATAATTTAAATATCCATAATAAATTTTTACACCAAGAAAAATTCCAAAAAATCACAAAGTAAATAAATTTTAAGCCGAGAAATTACCTTACGTATTGTCTTTATTAGACTCGAGTGGATCTAAAAATTACTTGGAATGAACCAAAAAATGAGGTATCGAAATTAAAAAATAAGCATAAAAAAGAACTTTAAATAATATTCTTAAGTGTCTTTGCTTAATTGGGATGTTATTAGTTACACTTTTAACTAAAAAAAGGGGGAAGTAGTGACGAAGCAATTTGCATTTTTTGTAGCGGGTTATCTTGATAAAAAATCAACAAACCGTGCACGTAAGTTGTATAACATTACATAGGAAACATTCTGAAATACGTGGGTAGTTTCTTTATACAATAATTCGTTCTAGTCGAGAGAAATAAGTCACAATTCTGGAATGACGTAGAGAGGAGGTTGATGTATATAGATAGAGAAGAAACTATTCGAAATCACAATAAAAACTGTGTTTCTTCAATTAAAATAATGGCGAAAGAGTCTTAAGTTCCTTCTAGGAAGTAAATACATATATTTATTCAAAGTAAGATAAACGTAATGTAATTCTTCGCAATAGTATTTACTTTGCAAATCGTTTCCTCCACAACATTTAAATAAGATGGAGGAAACAATTAATAATAATAATAATAAGAGAAGTTTTCGGAATTTAAATTGTGCTTTTAGACGAATTGCAGCGTATTTAAAATCTATTGTACGTCGGGTTTCGGTTACAAGATTCGAACGGACAGATTTACCAACCGTTGAGAGCGATATCGATTTCTCAGAACAGAATACTTGCCATTACAAATAGTCGCTTACTAGTTTATGTTGTTGCTCCGTGGCATGGCAAACGGGTCAAAGACACGTTAATCAATGGTAGTATCTTTGTTTACGTTTACTATTTTTAAACGCATTCGCAATTGCCCATAAATGGTTATAAAACGGAATTTAAATTAATAAAATTTAAATTTTATTCGGGCTAGATAACGTAATTACAATATAAAATATGCAAATTAGCTAGGTAGATGCTCACGCGCTTCTTCTAAACACTACAATTTGATGGGATTCGTGACGCTTCGACGGCAAATCTAGAGCAATTTCACACGCTGTAATTATAATAAAATTTAAGTTATAAATATATTTATTTAGAGGATATTTTAAATTAAACTAATAGTTTATTGTATAATTTAAGTATTTCCTAAAAATATATAGTTTAATTTTCCACGGGGAAAAAATAATGGAGGAAGAAATACAATGGATCAACTTTCTGTTTGTGTCAAGAGTTCAATAGCATAACCGGTAAAACTGTTGATACTTGTGGCGCTACCATCGAGGCGGAAATCGTGTGTGTCCCATATTTTTCAATAACACTCGCTCGATAGACACCGTCGATGCGGGTTGGAGTCACCGGGCTCTGCAAATGGAGATTGTGCCATCGGACTGGTGAAAAGGAAGAGCGCAGATGACGGCCATCGCCATGAAAAGCCACGAATATCTTCCCGGAAGAATCCAAAATGACGAACGAGATTGGTACGAAAGCGGTAAGTAAACCGATCTGGACGTTGCGGGTGCTTCCCAGTGTTCGAAGACGATATAAAAGTCTCTTAAATCGAGTATGGAAAAGTATATAAAAATAACCTCGGAAGGCATTTTTAGTGTAAAATATTAGGAAAGGCTCCAACTTTCTAAAATATTTTCCAAGTTTTACATCAATATGCTATATTAGATGGTAAATTTAGAGGAATCGATATCCCTGTCGTTAAGGTGTTTCTTTATTTTTATTTTTCCAGTTATAAATTGCTGTAATTAAATGTTTCGAATTGGCAAACTCTATATTTTCGTCATAAAAAAGAATTTGTCAAGGTTTCCGTACGGACGAGGATAGCAACCTGCGAGGAGTTTTCAACATAAATATTGTTTTTGTATGGCTCTTTAATTATTTTTTTATTGTAATTCTTAAATGCGTTTTACCCGAAACATTTGACCTTTTTTTATTTTATTTAATTTTCTTTATTTCCATCTGGCGATAGTAATCTCAATTAAAGAATCTGTCCGCAAATAACTCAAGGTCCGCTACGTTAAGAAAAGTAATTCAGTGGTGTGACTATGACATTGATTTACGGACAAAATTCTTTCATTAATTAAAGAAATGTTTTTTATATCGTAAACGTTTCGTGTATAAAATAGCGTTAAAAAAAATCCAATTTTCACGCGCAATGCGCCCAATTCTCGCACAAATGTTGATTTTTCTTCGCATTTAACGATTTTTGTGTAGAAAAATTATTCATTTCGATACATTTTCCTTCTGTTATATACATCTTTAAACGTTTATTATCCCTTTCTCCATGGAAATTATCGATAAAATTACGTAAAGGTGCGAAAGATGTGGAATTTTCTCATCGGGGTCTAATCGCCCTGTAAAAGGTACCCTTATCGGCCAAGGAATGCTTTATAAACATTCTATTTACTTACTTTACAATTGTTAATTCATATTGGTGTCACGCCTTAGTTTCCCAATGAAAAATTTATGTCGTGTCTGCCCGAAACATTTTATCTACGAGTCGGTAGCTTCAAATTTCGGCTTATTTTAATTACCAACGGTTAGAATTGTACCGCGATTGTTGTAGAATACGAGTCAATTTAAGAATTTGAGTGACGCGCGTGTCCCGTGCATTTAAAGTGAGAAATAATATGATAATAAAAGATAATTTCGTGATTTAATAAATTAGAAAAAATGTTATTTCTAACGAGGATTTTAAGAAGAATTTTCGCCGTTGTTCCACAGGTTGAGGTCATTTTAATCCGTTTTCTAAAATCAATTTTATACCAAGTTTCGCTTTGATTATAAAATAAAGAATTAATTTGATGATAGAATTTATCTCCGATATATCGTCGTCATTTTCTTTCATTTTTTAACACGGACTTAAGAGGATGCCGATGGCTCGTCTTTCCTCTCTACAAATGTGCTCCACATCAAATTTCGGTTCAAATTTTCGGTTTTATTATTTGTATTTAGGGAATTTAATTCGTAATATTATTTCTCCATCATCTTTAATTTATCATCGTCATTCGTCACACCAACTTATCCGAGTCGAAGCGACTTACAGTATTGTGTTAAATGATCCAAATATTAGATTTTAAGCATAAAAATTAGTCCGAAAGAGTTATTTAATTAGTAATAATTAATAAAATTTTAATTTTTATTTATTAGCGCGTTTAAACCACTATATTAAAACAATTTTAGCAAATTTTATTAATTTATTGGTGCGTTTCGAAGTAATGGCGACGTAACGCCATATTGGAATCGTTGGCGACGCGTCAATACGGAGAAACAGACTTTAAACTTTAATTAATAAGAAAACGTTGTAAAATTCCATCGGTACGGAAAAAAACGCATTACGAAACATTTAAGATTTTCGTTTAAAGAATTTCCTACTACCTTTGTATTTATTTGATTATAACAATTTATTTCTAAATATATATATTTTCAAATGGCGCGTAAATAAATATTGAGCAATTGGAAAAGTCAGTTTTGTAAACAAATATATAAGCGTGGCCAGGTCGCTCCCGTTTATAACTTGGCATTTCGAAGCTGCGAAGAAAAAGGCCAAGTTCATTAATGACGAATAAGCGTGGTGGCGGCGGAAAGACGATGGGAAAAAAAGGCGTGCGCCAATTCGATAATTTCAATAACAAGGGCCTATAAAGTTGAATATCCTTATTAAAAATTGAATAAAATATTGTTAGTGTTTAAAAATAGCTAAATTTATCGTCTAAGATATCGAATTACTTCATTTTTTAGGAGGAAACGGAGCGCGAAACGGTAAAATTTTTACTCGTTTAAATACTAACGTTCTCCCCAATTACGTTTCTATAGCCTTAAACAAAGTTTATATTTGAATAAAATAGATTTTAAACGGGGCGGGTGTAATTAAATCAGCGTTTTTTGCGCGTTGTTGTTCTCGGACAGGTGTTGTCTCGTTGATTAAGCAGAAGTAGGTCATTCTACAGAATTCGTTACGAGTAGGAGATTGATCTGTCCTTATTAATTCGTTTCTTTTACGTCCGAGTTACTATTTTCTAATACTTTTTCCATTAATTCCAGCCGTAGTAACTCGTTAGACGACGACTTTCCAGAGAGATGACCTAAAATCGTAACGATTTTCCACCCCTATCCACTCTTCTAGCGCTTATTTTTCCATCGTCTCCCACGCCATTTTAAAATTTAATCGAATTCGAATTAAGGAGGAGATATTTTTTGCCGCTTTAATTTATTTAAAAATACATACGTCTTTTGTAAGCGGTCGACTTTTTACGGGTTCGAATTCTCTCCTGGTTAAGGGAATTTTATCCGTGTCGCCATTTGATTGAAATTAGAAAAAAATGGCAAAAATACCAGCGAGTTTTGGTATGGAGGCGCCGAATTACTGTATGTGTAGGAATGCGCGTATTCTCTACCATAGACGAGGACCGTCCGGCGCTGGTACGGGGCCCGAGAGGGTAGAGTGGGCCTTCCCCTTTGACTTTAATCCCTACTTCTCGACTCGCCCGCCTGCCTATACGCGTAGAGTGGCTCAATAGTTAGTTAACCGCGTATGTTCGGGTACATTTGAGAATACGAATCGTAAACAGAATGTATAATGCGATTTTCTAATAATTAATTGACTAAGTATTCGAATAAGACGGAAATTTATTCTTAGCAGCGGTTAACTGACTTTTGGACCGCCCTATACGTCGACGATAAAATAATTAAATTCTGATAATTACTAATTTAAAGCTTCTAAACGATGTTTTCTCCTATAGTTTTCGCAACTTAACCTTTTTAAGTTTAATTAAATTAAAATTTTAAACTGTTTTACAAAAATAAAATAAAACAATTTTTTAATCCGAATTTAGAATCTTTTCTTTTTAAAGGAAATCGCGTAATAAAATAATTTTAGTAAAAAGTTTTAAAAATAGAAGGATTAAAAAAAATGTAAAATTGGAATTAGTAAGAGAGAATTTTTAGAGTCTGCATAATTACTTTTGATATTTGTATTGGTCGGAAGCCAGGCAAGAGGGTAGAAAGAGGTTATATTTTGGCAAAATAACATAATTGCGACCGCGCAAAAATAATCTAATTTAAAAATTTTGCCGAAATTGTTTCTTCAGAATTTTCAGCATTTTTTAAAGGAGAGCGGAGGGAAATTTTTATTACCTTTCGTAACGAGTTAATGTACATATTAATAAATTTTATAGATAAAAAATTCCCTCTATTGATATCCTTGGAGCGTATAAACGCATTGTCTAGTATCTAGGATATAGAATTTTTTAAGAAATGCTGAAAGGTTAATAAGGTCAAATGCGGTAACTTTGGCGCTTAATTTTTACGTTTTAAATGTTTTTTAAGACTTACAACTGGCGGCCGAATTGGGGAAGACGTTGCTGGAAAGGAATCAAGAGCTAGAATGTAATTTAAGACAATACGCTACTTACGTCGAAGAACAAAATCAAGAAATCGAGGTAATGTAAAAATCGTGAATTGTAATTCAATCAAATTTATGATAAGTAGCCTATATTTCTAGTTTTATCAATGGAGGAAAAACAAACCCAAGGTTTCTTTTTCTTCTTCCTCCGAACTAGTTCAAGTAATTGTAGATGCTTCTGACAAAAGAGCTTCGCTTCCAACATAAAATATTCTAAGTACATCCGCTCCTCGTTTTCCCTCCCCAATTTTTTTCTCACGCCTTTAAACAGAAACAACTATTTTTTAAAATAACCTAAATTTTATATTAATTTCCTACATTTTTCTTTCCTTTTTTTCATGGGTTTAACGCCCTTTTTCCGTTTTGGAACTTTAAATACGGGTTGAGAAAAATGATTTTGTAATCGAGATTTTGTTTTTTTTTGTATAAATATCCTTTTATAAATGCATTTATAATTTCCGAGGATAATTTTTACACAGAATGGCTTTTAAACGTTAATCTTTAACCTCCTTCGGCGTCGTTATCGATAAAATTCGAATTTAAATATTTAATTCCAGTTTTATATATTAAAAATTGGACGCGTATTTAAAATTTTGTCGGCATGGAATAATTGGAAACCGCAAAATTTATTATAATCTTTATATAGATGGTGTTAAGAGGTTAATCCAAGTTGTTTGTAAACGACTGAGTTTAAATGCATATATTTTGAATAAAATCATCATTTAGANAAAATAAGGATTGCATTAACGTATCCATTAATGTAATGCTGGCAAAGCATTTATTCGTATAGCATTAACCCGTAGCGCTTTGTGATTAACCGAAATACGAAATGAAATTTCGCAGCAGTTGAACAGAATTGGCCAGATTTCATTCTTCGGACAAACATTTGTAGCTAACGTTGTCGTAACTGAAAATTTGATATATTGGAGGATGGCGGAGACCCGAAGGAATGGACGATTCTAGGATTAACAATAGCTTCCGCGTAATTCGGATATGTCCTTTGACGGTTGCGTTGTGGGGAATCGTCCAACTACTTAGGCTCCATCCGCATTAGAGATCCACCGGATTCGAGATTAGCGCTGGAAAATGTTGCGTACCGGGCTTTCGATCGTACGAAATTTTTCATTTCGGTAACTTTTACTCGCCTTCTGTTATACGCATCGGCCGAAGTGACCCCCATTTTTGGACTCCGAACCTTTACACGTCGAGAAAGTAAAAAAATTCGCTTTTTTCTGTATGTACGGATGTTAGCGATTTTGTTCTGGCTTTAAAGCTTAATGGGCCTTTTGTCGAACATTTCCGAAACCTTTGCAAGGTTCGTGTATTAGGGATTAGCATCAATTTTCGTGGTTAAAGGTCGAGGGGAGGTAGATAAAGTGGGTCGTATCTCCGGTAGGGTCGGACTTAATGACGGTTTTATTCGTTATTAGCATTTATAATTTTTAAATATAAAACTCATCCTCGCTCTCAAAATTAACTTATAAAATGGAAAAGAGCTTAAACATATTTTTAGAAAATTTTTATAGCGGATGGCGCTACCAAAATTTGAAGCGTTGCCGGGAAAGTTAAGCGATGCGTTTCGTTAAAAATACGAGATTTCGCTCGCTAATTTATTATTTTATTACATTTCTTCCGGTAATCGCAACGAGTATTTTTCCAAAACACCGATCCAATTAGCAATTTCCCGTTGTTTCCTTCTCGACAAAAGGGAAAAAATATATATAAACGGGTTTTCTATACATTACGTCCAACGGAAGGGTAAGGATTATCACATTCAAAGTTAATGCTACGAACCGAGATCCTAAAAACAGTGTACTCGTTAAGGTACGATAGATATTCTTTAAAATTTAGCTAACATAATTTTGATTACTACCAAATAACAGAAATGCAAATACACTTGTGATATAAATTTAAACTGCGACGTATGCATTGCGTTACTTACGATTAGACTTTATAATATTGAGAGTTTGTAATTTAGGAAATGCTTTGATTCAATTCTCATGAAACTAATGGGGTGAAGCTTTGCAGAAGCGTAAACGAATCAGTTTGTAATTTGAAGTTAGATCGTTAGCAGACGTAACTCTGTTAAATGTATAATAAAATTTAAAAGATTAAACACACAAGAATTAGTCATTCTTTTCTACTAGTTTTTTTAATTAAAGGCGTGCAATAATGAGATAATTTTATGTTTGTAGTAATGAATGTGTTCAGAGCCTGTATAAAGGACAAAAATAGTTTCAATTATAATTTTGCACTTTTGGTACTCGAGTTTTAAATTATTTAATAAATTGCTAATTAAAAGTAAATCTTAACTGAATAATGCCAGATAAAGGAGAACGGATGAGAAAAACTTTTATTTTCAATGTTATAAATTTGTAAATATAACTTATTACAAATTTAACAAAATACAAATTTTGAATGTCTTCAATAAATAATTTTCTTTTAATTGCCTGGAAAATAAATTCAATAATTAACAAACACATTCATTGTCATAATAGACTTTTACTTTAAAATTAAAAAGATTTTAACCACTAAATAATTTAAATGTTTTTCGGGCGGTAATTCATTATTAGAGAGGTTGTGGCCGAAGTTTTCGTCTTTAAAACGCGAACGTCGAACGTCGCTATCTTGTAAGCGGCGCTAGACGTTCACGTTTTAAAGATGAAAACTTCGGCCGCAACCGCTCTATTATGTTTTATAAGAAACTTCAAAACGTGAGTGTGCAACGATGTGACCGGTAAAGAACTTTTTGGAAATTTAGCAATTATATCTGGCAGATATAGACTAATATTTCTAAACTTGTCGAGTTTCATTCCTAAATATAAGACAGGCTTATATTTCAACTGATCCGGTGATTAATTAGTGCGGGGCAATATCAAATTACAGACTATTTGGCAAGACTAGATTATACTTGTCGCGGATGGACTCGACCGCGATGGAACCGGCTAACGCGGATGCCGGAGAAAAAATATTGTTCAAATTTGCACCATTTGTGAAATAAGTTGCAAGAATTTGATTATCCGATTGCAGATCCATCACCACACTGGTCTTAATGCCGATATCTGGTAATGTTTGTATTTTGAGTACTAAAACACTTGTTGCAAATTACCATCATTGTAACGCCTGTTTACATCTCTGATATAATTTTGTGTCATTGTTTATAAAAGTTAATTTTTGATGTGGAAAAAGTCTATGTAATTAAAAACACTCAATTATAAAGATATTGATATTAAACACAACTTCGTTATTTTCTTAACTACATTATGATTAATTTTCAACATTACAGTAAATGCAGATTCAAACACACAACACTTTATGCTATCAATATTAACACATTTGCTACATAAGTTCACTTACAATGTACACATTATTTGTCAGATGCTGTGCATTTAAAATTGGTTTTTGAACACCACGTGGTACGTGGTGTTTTATTCTTAATTCGTAACACCAAAAGTACTTACGCTTCAAATATAGCACTCGATATTACAGATGCTTTATTTATTGCCTTATATTCGAGATAAATTCCTAACATAAAAAATGCAGCCAAGTTAACAATGAATTTTATTGCGGTGGTAAGCAATGGTGGAATGTGGTGTGGTGGCCGATAAGAAAGAAAGAAATCTAGCGTCTGTGCATTTGTTTCTTTCGCCTTAACATATTTGCAACGTACCCAACATTAAGAATGTGTTAATTTAAATATATACAATCATAATTCACTTGTTTTGGATGATAAATCAAACTTTATGAAGACAATGTTTAAATTGCATTTTTTAAAACAGGGTTAAAAGAAAAAGAGAGAGAGATAAGTAAGCAAAGTTCTAAAACTTTTCTTACAAATAATAAAATCTAAATGAACACCTAATCAAATGGTTAAATGCGGCTAAAATTCTTTGACTCGATAGATTCAAAAACAATATTTAAGAAAAACTAAAAAGTCAGATTAAAAATAAAGAAATAAGCAATGCAAAAAAAAGTATAATGAGAGAATGCTAGACAGATTCAGGCAAATATTCAGTTTATTATTCAGACTGTTTGTTGAGACACTTATCATAGTAGATAAAAAAAACACCCGAATCTTGTGATTGAAAGATCTGTCCTGAAAATACAGTCAATTTGACTGTCATCATCAGACAAAGGCTAGATTTTGAAAGTCCATCTTAAGTTTGGAATAAAGGTACACGTGGAACTTTGAAAGTTACAATTGCATAACAATGCTAGGCATATCGCTGATGACACTGCAAATCTCTTCCCTATCTCACCCCTAGACCTAATTTGACCCCACTAGATTTCTGCCTGTAATGCATAATGAAAAAACACTTTCAAATCTACATTTCTAGACTGCAGATTTCCTAGGAAGTTAAGCACTGGTTATATCAGCAGGACATATGTTTCTAACACTAAAAGTGTCAAGTCCCTTACCCGGCAATTTTATTATGTTTTTTCACGTTTATATTAATAATTTATCTTCCCGTAATGTAGTTGTTCGTGTTTGTTCTAGATGGCGAGGAGGGGACGCCTATTTAAAATTTTGTCGGCATGGAATAATTGGAAACCGCAAAATTTATTATAATCTTTATATAGATGGTGTTAAGAGGTTAATCCAAGTTGTTTGTAAACGACTGAGTTTAAATGCATATATTTTGAATAAAATCATCATTTAGATAATTATCGGGGAAAATACGTTCCATATTTAACAAAAAAAGTTTTTACGGCGACTAAAAAAATTGATATCTACCTTATGACATGGTTACCTTTATCACTACCTTACGATATTATTAATAGCGTAATGACCTTTTTATCGTTATTTTTATGCGGTGTCGACACGAGTATATTTAAAGTAATATATTATAAAATATTTTAGGAATTAATAATAATAATAATAATAATGACAATTATTTCGTCGTTTGAGTTATCGAATTCGCGTTACAACTGACTAAAGTACAGCGCATGGATAAGGAAGCGAATACTATAAATTAATGCCGTTTTATATAATGTGTAAATGAATTTATGTACCTAAATATATTATCTACGCGTCAGTCATAAATTTATATACAAAAATTTTAATTATTATATAAGATCTTGGCTGTAAATCCACTCGTCCATCCAGGTTAATTCCGAGCTTTGCATCAAAATATCTAATAATGTTCCGTTCTTAAATTAGTTATAAACAAATTTATTTTATGTAAAAGCCAGTGATTTAAATAAGAATTTAATATAAATGGTGATTAAAATTTCCGTGACAGTTCCTGACCAGGCAGCTTTCCGCTATGAAAGATGTCAACGAATCTCGCCTGAAGCTCTACGAACAGTTAGAGACGAGTATCGCCGAATTCGACAAGACAAATATCAAACTGCAACAAGAATCGATCGCCGATAAGAAAAAGATAAAAAGGTAAATTTCGGCCAACGATCTTTTATTTTGCGAGCGACTCGAAAAACTTGTATGTATTTTTCTCTCTAGTCTCAATAATACGGTGAATTTGCTGGAGAAAAGATGCGAAGATTTAGAAATGTTAGTGGAAGAGTTAAAAAATACGAGAGAATACGGAGAAACCATACAAGAAATCATCAAGCATAACGATTGCGACATCCTTGTAAAGACAAAAGACGTCTTCAAGAACAAAGTAATTTTTATTAAATTAACTGCGTGTCGTTAATCAGTTTTTAAGTTTTTGGATGTATTACGATCCCGCAGATGCTATTTTACATTTATTTGCATTAAATGCAGCTGCCGAAAAGATTGATTGCTAAATACTTCGGAGCAGCTGCAACCTTTTACGTCACCCGATGTAATAGGAAAAATTACTTTTCCAGACATTTAATATTTCTAAGAAGCTGGTATAACAATATTTTGTAAAAAGTTCGGTTAAAAGGCCGTACGATTGGTATAACTCGGTGTCAACAGATAGTCGTAGCATATACCTGTCGTACAGCCTCTTGGAGAAAGGTTTCGAGCTTTCGTATTACTTAAAACAATATTTTATATTATACAAAAGTAATTTTAACAAAAATTTCTTTTAATTAATTTCTCGTGTTAAGCTTAATTAAGCTTCGGATAGTTTTAATTATATTTTTACCCCGTAAAGACGTGTTCGCTGTATAACTCGTAACTGAACAGCGAAGCCAACTTTCGGCCGACGGGTTCTTTTTATTTTCGATGAAACCCGGTTTTGTTAGATTTATAAATACAGCGGATCTATAATAACAATAGTTTATTAAGATTAAAACACGCGTTTAGCGATCTCGGAATTAACTAAAACTGTTTTGTAATTCCAGGAAAATGAATACGAAGAGGAAATTTGCAAATTGAAAGCATCCCTTTCCAAAGCAAAAAGCAATATGGCCAGGGAACAGAGACAGAGAGAAGAATTGGAACTTGAACTTAGTTTCTTGTTACAGGTTAATTATGAAATTCTCATAGTAAAAATTAAGTTAAATTTGTAGAAATTTCAATACATATTCGTTTATAAATTTCGTAGGACAATACGACTCTTCAGAAACAGTTAGAATGTTACAAAGAGAAATTGTTATATTTGGATGGAAAATGTAGTCGGCAGGACGAATACGAATGGTAATTAAACGCATTAAATGCAAATTTTTAAATAATTTTAATTAAAAAGTATAAAATTAAAATGAACGTAATTTATCGCTACTGTTGCGCTTAGCAGTAAACAAATTAATATAATGTCCTCGATGGTGCTTTAGTCTTTCGAATAGGAATTACGAAGTTTCAAAACAGTGGTCGGTGTGCCAAAAAAGGCCTCCTATTTTAAGGGGCTAAATTTCAGTCGATTCGTTGACCCCGTCTATGCCTCCTGACGGGGCACTCGCTCATCTCGCGTACTTAATCCACGTGTCAAGGTCGAGCGGTAGTTCGTTATCAATGGGTATGCTTAACGATGACGTCGAGTCGTACTTACCCGGCAATTTTATTATGTTTTTTCACGTTTATATTAATAATTTATCTTCCCGTAATGTAGTTGTTCGTGTTTGTTCTAGATGACGTGGATTAGTAAATCAAAATTCACTCGTCAGCTTTCTTTTCGTCCACTACGACTCGATGCCACCGTTAAATCTGTCCGTGTATATTATATATTCCTTCTAGAGTATGTGTGTGGTCTCGTTGTCTCTTCTGAATAATTAGGAAAAATAAGGTTTCCTGTACCCAATAATGCGCCTTTAAAAGGTATACGTGTTCGCAGGTTGGATGGAAAGTAACTGGGCATCGAGAAATCGTTATAATATTTGTAATGATGACGAAATCGTAATAAAATTTATGCATGCATATACATCGAGCGATAGAATTTCATGATAATTGAATCGATGATGTAGACTGTGACCGAGAGAGTCGGTGCGCTTCTCTCGGTCGCAGTAGCAGAAAATATGGCCTATCACTTGTCTGTTCGCTATGAAGTGTGTAAATATGTGATTGCTACGCAGAGATGGTGGAGTACAGTGAAGGAACCTCTTGCCACAATCCGTCAGGAAACAATAGAGTTGTCATTCAAAACTAAAATGTCCACAGATTCGGTCGCAGACGCGCAGAGCCGTGGCCGTTCAACCACACCGCGATCCGAGGAAAACGTGTCGTTGGTGGGTGGAACTGATGCCTAAATTGAATTTTAAAATATGCACCAGTATTTCCATTTAATAAGGTACTTGACAAGTAATTTTAACCATCATTGCTTTAGAAATGTAGAAATTATAGCAATTTCTTAATGCCTAGTTACTTTCTATCCACCCTTTAGAAACTTATAACACTAGATTGGATAGCAATAACGAATAAGCTAAAGTTTAAGGAATCAAAACGGATGGAAATTATTTTGGCAATGCCAGTTTGTGATCCCGACTAAGCTTAAATGTATAACGTGAATACGTACTTTTGTGCAGAAAATACACGCCTTTCATTTACATTTCAAATGAAAACTCGCCAACTTTTTATGCAGATAAGAAAGAGAACTTTCTTAAACTAGAATTTAGAAAAAAATTTTCACACGTTCTGGTGACCTGACCTCAGGTGTGTGTATGTTGTGTATATATATACATACAGCATTTGTGATCTAAAATAAAAGTCTTGTCGGTGAATGGTACTAATAATCTGATTAAAAACTTGAATAGTCGTTACACCTCCTTCGTTCATATTTGGCTCATTTTCATACGAAATTAAACACTAACGGAAGAATTTGTAGAAAGGAATTAACTGAAGTCTAGCCCTTTGAAATGCTAAGAAAGATATCTTCCCTAAATTCTGTACGAGTTATTGAAGGAACAATGAAATTATGCAAGAGAATTCATAAATGCCAAACTTTTGAAGTTTCTTCGAAAGAATTCTGCAAAATTCCAAATACCGGAGTTCAATGGTTTAAACCACCGAACACTGGTCGCGAGTTCGCGCCTCACCAAAAGAGTTTCCGGTTTACGTGTCCAACACCTAAATAGGGGCAGTTTCTGGTAGAATGTCCTTTCGGAAGGCATCCATCCTTGGCAGATGGGCCGTGTGTTTAATTAATTATCCTACATTGTGGTCCGAAAGTTTGTTAACCGAGTTAATTGATTTGGGGCCATACGGTTCTTCAAATTCGTTGTATTCACAGTATTTTTTGGTTTGTTACAATTTAATAATTCTTTAAGATAAATACTTTTTTAAAAATTTCCTTACAGAATAAATCTATTTCTTTACAGTATCCAGATCAACAGATCGCTTCATCATCATCATCAATCGTCCATAAACGATCTTATGTACATGCAATCCGACGTGGAGGACGATTCTCTAACTAAAGAGGACCTGACGCTTTTCCACCTCAATAATGGCGTCGTGGCTTACGGAAAACAGGATTCAATTCTTCCCGTTAGTAACTTAATCAACGATTCTCAATACGAAATGAGGAATGCCACGTCTCTTCTGAACGAACTCGATGCTCAGTATCGAGTTCTTATAGATAAGTACGAATACATGGTTCAGAGCAGGGTAAAGAAAGACGATTCGAAGAATATAAACTACGAAGATTCATCCACGAAAGATTCTTTCGTCTCGAATTCAAACGACACGAAAGATTCGTCCGATTGGGATTCTGGAATTTCAGAAATTTCGGATCAGAGTCTATCGAGCCAAGTGAGTGTCCAGACGGATATTTCGAATAAATCCATCGAAGGAAACTTTAAACACGGGCCGCCAGCTTACAAGAAGCTGTTTGCCGAAATTTTTAGTGTCTTGAAACGATCTTTGCCCAACGACGGCGAAGAAGAATCAAAAGACGCGGTTGCCAAGGAATCGGTCGTGCCAAATTCTACTTCGGAGCAAATGCAAATTAATTCAAAAGAGGACTTTTCCGCGACCGAAAAGAAGAAATCGGAACGTTCCGATAAAGTAAACACTGCGAAAAAGACTAACGATGCTCCAGTTTTGAGCAGGATACAGCCATCATCGGTTACTTCTCAACGTAAGTTTGTGAGTAAGAAATCGTGCAACGAAATTGTAAAAAACATAAAAAATTCCGCATTTGCAGAAATTCGAGCCAAGTTCGAAAACAGCAATAGCAATATACCCGTTAAAAAGAACTATTATAAGACGTACGCCGATGTCTTGAAGGGAAGACATCGAGTCGTCCCTCAAATCCAATAAAGACGATTCTCTAACTAAAACTCACACCCCCAACCATTGAATATTTTACTCGCTTTTAACAGATGGGATACTAAAAACATGAATTAATTGCTTAGAATTTTAAATATTGTATTTAACGGAATATTCAAAATTTGTATATTTTAAAAATATATTTTTTAAACGTGATTATTTTTAAAACTAAACCCGTGGAAATACCTTTTGTAGAAACGGATTTTTTGTATGTCATCTTGTAAATTGGTAATTTAAAAAAAATCAATCTCTAAGTTTCGGGGACTTCTTGTTTATTATCTAACAATTTTTCCACCGCTCCATCTGCCGCTCTGGATAACGAGTTCGTATATCTCGAGAGCACGATACATGCGGGTCCTATCCGCCATTGTTGGCTTAACTGTACCCGTGCACGAAAGCACGAAAAAAGGCTTCCTTAGTTAAAATAAGGATTGCATTAACGTATCCATTAATGTAATGCTGGCAAAGCATTTATTCGTATAGCATTAACCCGTAGCGCTTTGTGATTAACCGAAATACGAAATGAAATTTCGCAGCAGTTGAACAGAATTGGCCAGATTTCATTCTTCGGACAAACATTTGTAGCTAACGTTGTCGTAACTGAAAATTTGATATATTGGAGGATGGCGGAGACCCGAAGGAATGGACGATTCTAGGATTAACAATAGCTTCCGCGTAATTCGGATATGTCCTTTGACGGTTGCGTTGTGGGGAATCGTCCAACTACTTAGGCTCCATCCGCATTAATTAGAGATCCACCGGATTCGAGATTAGCGCTGGAAAATGTTGCGTACCGGGCTTTCGATCGTACGAAATTTTTCATTTCGGTAACTTTTACTCGCCTTCTGTTATACGCATCGGCCGAAGTGACCCCCATTTTTGGACTCCGAACCTTTACACGTCGAGAAAGTAAAAAAATTCGCTTTTTTCTGTATGTACGGATGTTAGCGATTTTGTTCTGGCTTTAAAGCTTAATGGGCCTTTTGTCGAACATTTCCGAAACCTTTGCAAGGTTCGTGTATTAGGGATTAGCATCAATTTTCGTGGTTAAAGGTCGAGGGGAGGTAGATAAAGTGGGTCGTATCTCCGGTAGGGTCGGACTTAATGACGGTTTTATTCGTTATTAGCATTTATAATTTTTAAATATAAAACTCATCCTCGCTCTCAAAATTAACTTATAAAATGGAAAAGAGCTTAAACATATTTTTAGAAAATTTTTATAGCGGATGGCGCTACCAAAATTTGAAGCGATGCGTTTCGTTAAAAATACGAGATTTCGCTCGCTAATTTATTATTTTATTACATTTCTTCCGGTAATCGCAACGAGTATTTTTCCAAAACACCGATCCAATTAGCAATTTCCCGTTGTTTCCTTCTCGACAAAAGGGAAAAAATATATATAAACGGGTTTTCTATACATTACGTCCAACGGAAGGGTAAGGATTATCACATTCAAAGTTAATGCTACGAACCAAGATCCTAAAAACAGTGTACTCGTTAAGGTACGATAGATATTCTTTAAAATTTAGCTAACATAATTTTGATTACTACCAAATAACAGAAATGCAAATACACTTGTGATATAAATTTAAACTGCGACGTATGCATTGCGTTACTTACGATTAGACTTTATAATATTGAGAGTTTGTAATTTAGGAAATGCTTTGATTCAATTCTCATGAAACTAATGGGGTGAAGCTTTGCAGAAGCGTAAACGAATCAGTTTGTAATTTGAAGTTAGATCGTTAGCAGACGTAACTCTGTTAAATGTATAATAAAATTTAAAAGATTAAACACACAAGAATTAGTCATTCTTTTCTACTAGTTTTTTTAATTAAAGGCGTGCAATAATGAGATAATTTTATGTTTGTAGTAATGAATGTGTTCAGAGCCTGTATAAAGGACAAAAATAGTTTCAATTATAATTTTGCACTTTTGGTACTCGAGTTTTAAATTATTTAATAAATTGCTAATTAAAAGTAAATCTTAACTGAATAATGCCAGATAAAGGAGAACGGATGAGAAAAACTTTTATTTTCAATGTTATAAATTTGTAAATATAACTTATTACAAATTTAACAAAATACAAATTTTGAATGTCTTCAATAAATAATTTTCTTTTAATTGCCTGGAAAATAAATTCAATAATTAACAAACACATTCATTGTCATAATAGACTTTTACTTTAAAATTAAAAAGATTTTAACCACTAAATAATTTAAATGTTTTTCGGGTGGTAATTCATTATTAGAGAGGTTGTGGCCGAAGTTTTCGTCTTTAAAACGCGAACGTCGAACGTCGCTATCTTGTAAGCGGCGCTAGACGTTCACGTTTTAAAGATGAAAACTTCGGCCGCAACCGCTCTATTATGTTTTATAAGAAACTTCAAAACGTGAGTGTGCAACGATGTGACCAATAAAGAACTTTCTGGAAATTTAGCAATTATATCTGGCAGATATAGACTAATATTTCTAAACTTGTCGAGTTTCATTCCTAAATATAAGACAGGCTTATATTTCAACTGATCCAGTGATTAATTAGTGAAGGGCAATATCAAATTACACACTATTTGGCAAGACTCGATTATACTTGTCGCGGACGGACTCGACCGCGGCGGAACCGGCTAACGCGGATGCCGGAGAAAAAATATTGTTCAAATTTGCACCATTTGTGAAATAAGTTGCAAGAATTTGATTATCCGATTGCAGATCCATCACCACACTGGTCTTAATGCCGATATCTGGTAATGTTTGTATTTTGAGTACTAAAACACTTGTTGCAAATTACCATCATTGTAACGCCTGTTTACATCTCTGATATAATTTTGTGTCATTGTTTATAAAAGTTAATTTTTGATGTGGAAAAAGTCTATGTAATTAAAAACACTCAATTATAAAGATATTGATATTAAACACAACTTCGTTATTTTCTTAACTACATTATGATTAATTTTCAACATTACAGTAAATGCAGATTCAAACACACAACACTTTATGCTATCAATATTAACACATTTGCTACATAAGTTCACTTACAATGTACACATTATTTGTCAGATGCTGTGCATTTAAAATTGGTTTTTGAACACCACGTGGTACGTGGTGTTTTATTCTTAATTCGTAACACCAAAAGTACTTACGCTTCAAATATAGCACTCGATATTACAGATGCTTTATTTATTGCCTTATATTCGAGATAAATTCCTAACATAAAAAATGCAGCCAAGTTAACAATGAATTTTATTGCGGTGGTAAGCAATAGTGGAATGTGGTGTGGTGACCGATAAGAAAGAAAGAAATCTAGCGTCTGTGCATTTGTTTCTTTCGCCTTAACATATTTGTAACGTACCCAACATTAAGAATGTGTTAATTTAAATATATACAATCATAATTCACTTGTTTTGGATGATAAATCAAACTTTATGAAGACAATGTTTAAATTGCATTTTTTAAAACAGGGTTAAAAGAAAAAGAGAGAGAGATAAGTAAGCAAAATTCTAAAACTTTTCTTACAAATAATAAAATCTAAATGAACACCTAATCAAATGGTTAAATGCGACTAAAATTCTTTGACTCGATAGATTCGAAAACAATATTTAAGAAAAACTAAAAAAGTCAGATTAAAAATAAAGAAATAAGCAATGCAAAAAAAGGTAAATAAATAAACATCAACTCACAGCCCGAGTAGATAATAACAACATCAAACGATCGCCTAATTATCGGGCTAAGGAGGTCCCCGGGTCGTGGGCGAAGGAGTCGTCCCCAGTCGGTGATGTATTTAACCAAGTAAGGTTATATCTAAATCTAATATACTTCTGGAAGCGAAGACTAGCTCGGGGTCCGGGTGGCGTAACTGGCAAGCGCACCGCACGGCAAGCAGAGGTTGCGGTTTCAAGCCCCATCCCGGGCCAGTTCTTTTATTCCAGAATGTTCTAAATTTATTTATTTAATTATTAATTTAATTAAGAGATGGCGCCTAACGCCTACCTCTAATTGTCAAATTACTTAGTTCCAATCATTTAAAATAGCCATATTATAGCCCGATAATTAGGCGATCGTTTGATGTTGCAAAAAAAGGTATAATGAGAGAATGCTAGACAGATTCAGGCAAACATTCAGTTTATTATTCAGACTGTTTGTTGAGACACTTATCATAGTAGATAAAAAAAACACCCGAATCTTGTGATTGAAAGATCTGTCCTGAAAATACAGTCAATTTGACTGTCATCATCAGACAAAGGCTAGATTTTGAAAGTCCATCTTAAGTTTGGAATAAAGGTACACGTGGAACTTTGAAAGTTACAATTGCATAACAATGCTAGGCATATCGCTGATGACACTGCAAATCTCTTCCCTATCTCACCCCTAGACCTAATTTGACCCCACTAGATTTCTGCCTGTAATGCATAATGAAAAAACATTTTCAAATCTACATTTCTATACTGTAGATTTCCTAGGAAGTTAAGCACTGGTTATATCAGCAGGACATATGTTTCTAACACTAAAAGTGTCAAGTCCTCTCAATCTTCTACAAAAAGTGTCTTGTCAGACTAGGTAATTGCATTGAAAAATTAACTGAATGTGTGCCTATATTCAACATTTCTGCTCTGACTTGTTTACATTTAAACCAAAATTAGGAAACCATGCATTTTGTTGTGCTCTTGCATCATAGTAACCTGATTATTTATTTTAATTTTGACTGTATGCAACATCACTAATTATAGTGTCATATTCCAAGGTTTCAACTCTAGTAGCAGTTGATTATTATATTTATTATTAGTTATGATTATCAGTATCTAAAGGGTTAAAATAGTATCAAATATATATACTTAGACTTTGATTATATATACCTTTTAATTATCACCTATCTTTTAATATCATAGAACCGAGATACGTCGCCGTTCCCAAACTTAAACTGTCCGACATCGTCACCGATGATGGACTACTTTCTGGAACAAATTCTTCATCCTTAAAATTAAAAATGATCGAGTAAATATTCTGTGCTTATTTATTAAAATATGCATATGTAGTTACATTTAATGAAGAGTAATTCTTAGTCTCAGATTATTGAACTATTTAATATAATAATGCAATAAGTTTTATAAACAAACTTTTATTCTATGTTGTTTTTGAAATCGTGTTTTGCAAATATATTGGACTTCAAACTCAAATGTGAGTTATAAATAAACACTTGGCTTTATTTATAACTCACATTTATATCTCCAGATTGTTTACTTTAATAATTCATTAAAGAATTATAGCCCAACAAAGCCATTGCTATTTAGCTTATGTTGGCATTTCACTTACCTTCATTTCATTCTCTTCTTCTGATGGTTGCTTATATATTCTATATAAGTTCTGAATTCTTTCACCAGAACTAAGTGAAAATAATATATATATTTTTTTATTAACAAAAATTTAAAGAAAAATAAAACAAATGTAAAGTTTTATATTAGACTCACTCTTATTTCATTCTAAAATAATGAGAATTTGGGAATTAATCTTTGTCTATTTAATTTTTTAAAAGCATTATGAAGTTTTAAGAAAATGCTTAATGTCAGTTTACAGTTAGCTGCATCCAATGGCAACAAAACATTTTATCCTTGTCCATAAAATCTCATACTTTTATGTTATTTTAAGATACATTCATTTTGTAATGAGAGTCTATTATAATATTTTAAGAAATAGCTGTTTAATAACTTACATTTTCAGTNTCTTCTACAAAAAGTGTCTTGTCAGACTAGGTAATTGCATTGAAAAATTAACTGAATGTGTGCCTATATTCAACATTTCTGCTCTGACTTGTTTACATTTAAACCAAAATTAGGAAACCATGCATTTTGTTGTGCTCTTGCATCATAGTAACCTAATTATTTATTTTAATTTTGACTGTATGCAACATCACTAATTATAGTGTCATATTCCAAGGTTTCAACTCTAGTAGCAGTTGATTATTATATTTATTATTAGTTATGATTATCAGTATCTAAAGGGTTAAAATAGTATCAAATATATATACTTAGACTTTGATTATATATACCTTTTAATTATCACCTATCTTTTAATATCATAGAACCGAGATACGTCGCCGTTCCCAAACTTAAACTGTCCGACATTGTCACTGATGATGGACTACTTTCTGGAACAAATTCTTCATCCTGAAAATTAAAAATGATCGAGTAAATATTTTGTGCTTATTTATTAAAATATGCATATGTAGTTACATTTAATGAAGAGTAATTCTTAGTCTCAGATTATTGAACTATTTAATATAATAATGCAATAAGTTTTATAAACAAATTTTTATTCTATGTTGTTTTTGAAACCGTGTTTTGCAAATATATTGGACTTCGAACTCAAATGTGCATTATAAATAAACACTTGGCTTTATTTATAACTCACATTTATATCTCCAGATTGTTTACTTTAATAATTCATTAAAGAATTATAGCCCAACAAAGCCATTGCTATTTAGCTTATGTTGGCATTTCACTTACCTTCATTTCATTCTCTTCTTCTGATGGTTGCTTATATATTCTATATAAGTTCTGAATTCTTTCACCAGAACTAAGTGAAAATAATATATATATTTTTTTATTAACAAAAATTTAAAGAAAAATAAAACAAATGTAAAGTTTTATATTAGACTCACTCTTATTTCATTCTAAAATAATGAGAATTTGGGAATTAATCTTTGTCTATTTAATTTTTTAAAAGCATTATGAAGTTTTAAGAAAATGCTTAATGTCAGTTTACAGTTAGCTGCATCCAATGGCAACAAAACATTTTATCCTTGTCCATAAAATCTCATACTTTTATGTTATTTTAAGATACATTCATTTTGTAATGAGAGTCTATTATAATATTTTAAGAAATAGCTGTTTAATAACTTACATTTTTAGTATGTAAGGATCAAAAGGAAAAAATATATCCAATCTCATCACATTTATCGACTGCGAGATTCCCGAAGTGTGCGCAACGACAGGTAAAACACTGCGGTTATTTCTCTCGATGATCGTGTAACAGTACACTATTTGGTAAGTTTTAGTAATATTTGCAAAGTTCGCAACCACTGATGGTGAACACATCTTTAAAGGATTTAAACGACAATTGACTATACGTTCGAAATTCAGTTTCCGTACGTGTTTCAACCCTAAAATTGTGAAAATGATATTTAAATATAAATATTAGTTATTTATAACAACATTATTTTGTAAATACTAAAATAGTTTTTAGTTTAATAAAATTTCATATCCAATAAAATTCGACAATACACTAAATTATTTTTACATTTTGAGTAAATAATGCCTCTTTAGACCATTTTGATCATAACTCATCAATGCAGTTTTATAAATTATTAAAGAATATAACAGACATTATATTCAGTTACCATGTATTTCAAAATAAATAATGACAGATAAAATAAGTGATTTATTTGGAATTATTAATACAATTAAAAATATAATCCATACAAATAAATTTAAATATTAAATAAACAAATGGAAATTCATAAAAAGTAAATGCAAAACATTCAAAAAGACTTTATTGTTTATATATTGAATTTCCTCAAAGATGTGCTTTAAGACATTTATATTCTAAGATGTACTTTTTAAATCCATTTTTACTTGTTATGGATTTTTAATGACCACGAGAATGTTAAAGAAGTTACTATATACGTAAAACAGAACAGGAATATAACTTCCAAAAGTTATCTATTTTGTGGTATTTGTATTGTTTCTTTTCACTTGCTACTTAATATAACTGATTATTCTTCTCTCCATAAAAATAAACCTTAAAATTCAATTTCAAAATCCTAATATACAAAATTTCAATTAATGATGTAACAATATAATTTACATTTATAATGCTTTTAAACATTCTTTTATAAAAGTTCCTCCTTAATGTTAAGATACAACTTTTATCTAATATATAGCTTATAATTAATCCTAAACACTAAAACATTACAATTTTTGACTTACTGTTTAAACTCTAAAGTATTTGCCATTAAATCTTATTATGTAAGAGAATGGAAAGATAAATCCATGCAGTATAATAATAATAATTGTAATTCCAGTTATTTGTTCTTCACTTATATGGTGACACCAACCAAATTATACAAGAAATATCTACTCAAATGTACTCAAGATACAAATTTATTTAACTTATTAATATTAGAGTGGAAGTATAGCACCAAATCATCTTTGTAGTTCCTTCTAAACAATTCTCCACTGACTTATCAAGATGATAAGCCAGTGTTTTCAATCCTTCAGGTCGAACAAAAATGTTGCTTTAATCAAATGCCTTTGCATTTTAACCTGGAGACGTGTCTGATTAACAGAACATTTTTAAAACACAATGTTTATGTTTGACCTGAAGAAGATCCAGCTGGAGGATCGAAAACTTTAATCGTTATCAAGATAAGTCACTGGAAAATTGTTTAGAAGGTACTACAAAGAGGATTTGGTGCTAAAGAATTTATTTCATTATTGAAATACCAAGGCATTAATTTGAACTGTACTTGTTATTAACCTTTAACTCAAAGCACCATCCTTAAGTGCAAGGATGGTGCTGCGAGTTAAAGGTTAATTGTAATTCCAGTTATTTGAGTAGAAGAGAAACTTTCCAAAATTTAATAAAGGCAATCATTCATTGATATTCACTTTTTTTGATGTACTAAATATTTTTAAATTATATATAAAGTAAGTGAAGCAAAAATACCTTGATATGAAGACCATACAGGTCAGTAAAGTAATTTCATAAAAATATTCAGACTTACCATTTTCTGTTTCAATTAATCCCTTGTGATGAAAGACAAAAACATAAAAAACAGTTTGGCAAACAGTATAAAATGTACCATGAATAACTGTATCTGTAATGCACTGTGCATTTTCACACTGGGAATCTATGTATTTATGTATCCAGTTTGTCATAATATTTAATATATCTTTTAAACCACTGTAAAGAAAATTAGTTATCAGATTATAGAGAACTAGATAGAATTTTATTAAGAGAAATAAACATAACTTACTTTATTGATACATAACTTGCCCGAGCAAGGAAACTTCCTATGTAGCATGCGCATGCTTGTCTAATAACAGACGGTAAATTTACATTTTGAACTTTCTTCCATAGATAATCGATAAAACCTTCATATAATGGCTTTAAAAAAAGATAAATAGTACTAATGATTAAATGTTCATTCAATTTAATTGTAAATTTATATAAACATTTCTACATTTATTTCCAATTTAGATATTACAAACTGCTTCAAACAACTGAATTGCATAAACTAAGTTACTTTGTAAAGTACTATATTATTTTTCCGATTTTTCCAATGATTATCGACACGACTGTGTGCCTGAAATAGCCGTTACCTAACAGGTACTTTACGCGGATTCGCGTTAGTGTGCCAGGCCTGGACTTTAAGCGTGCACCAAATTAAATAATGACAAAGTTTGTCAATAACAAATCAAATATTTAATAAAAGTTCTAGTAATAAACTATATACAAACTTTAGTAAAAATCAAGTAGTAATTTATTCAATGAAAGTCAATAAGAATCAACCTGACAAAACTCCAATCAATCTATTTTCTAACTTAATTCTATTCCCCTTTGGAATTTGACAAAATTCAAAGACTTAACTTATATACAATAATTCTTATGAATTAAAGATCCTAATCGTCACCTCAATATACTAGGAACCTATCTCCTCAACTCTCAAGACTTTCTCTAATCTTTGATCCACATATTGAATAACTTCAAAATTGCCTTGGAACTATTTGATCCTATCGGACACCTCTCTCTCTCATTTGCTGCTACGAAGCTCACCAAGCTCGTTGCTATCAGAAGGTCACCTCGGTCATCTTCACTTGACGTTCGGACTTTATACTGTGAGGTGACGCCACAATTCTGAATGCGATTACTCCCCTCATTTACATACTTATTTGCAAACAATAAACTTTTTCTATTTGTCTGGCAGCCTATTTTCCGACAATACTCGCTAACCTTTTACATTATCCTTTTTGACAATTTTCGGGATGTTTTTACTCTTTAAAGTTTAGCGAGTCCCTAAGTTGTGCTTGTGGGGTCTCCCCCTTTTCTCGGTGCGGACTTACTTTTTCCGCTCGGGAGTGCGAGTTTTTTCTACGGCGCTTTTCTCTCGTTGGTGAGTTGGTTTCTCTTCTATTTTTAAGTTTCTGAGGTGAATGGTGAGGAAACCTTTGTCCTAACAAAACATAAGCCCCAAACAAAAATATAATAAAAAGCAAAATAAAAGTAAATAAAAATAATGCTTGGACTTGGTTCCTTACAACTTTAATTTCAAAACAGACTTAAAAAATGTTTCTGATAAAATAAAAACTACAGACTTTTATATTTGAGTCTGTTTGATTTGAAATTTTAATAAAACACATTAACAAATTACCCATGAAAATCTTTTAGCAGCAAGGGAAATTATGTTTAATTTGATGCACATGTTTTTGATCTCTGTAAAAGACATCCTCAGACAACAAATAAATCAAATAACACTAGAATAGAGCATGTTATTCACCTGAAGTTTTTGAATTTTTATTTCATTCGACACCTGCACCTTTTACACACAATCTTAGTTGTATTAGATTTATCCTGTTGCTCGAGGATGGTCTTTTAAAAGGACCAGAAACGTTCGTATTGATTAACCATAATTTCCCTTGCAGCTAAAAGATTTTTATGAATTCATTAGTACTTTTTACAGCAATTTGATATGACTTAATCATATTAACAAATATTTTTGTTGGTTAAATATTTTTTCCCTCCTCCATTTATCTGACAATATCTTTAATTAAATATGGCACAGTAGTGGTTTTGAAACATCCACTAAACAACAGTTCCTATTAAAATCTAGCAACTGAAAACATCTATGCCTGTAATAAGGTTTGATCCTATTATCTGGCAAACTTAGAAACAGCCTGCTAATATTTTCTAATTAAAGTATTAATTCATTCTATATTTAGAGACTGACTGACTTAATAGTATTTTTATATTATTTCATAATACTCTAAAAGTTTCTACCCAAAGAAAAATACACAATTCAGCATAAAAACATGAACGTTAAGACCAGGTTATCTTCAATTTTGTTCACATTAAATGATTGTAGTTTCTGTTTAATAAAAATACTCAGCTTAATCTTTATATATTTTACATAAATATATGTGAAGTATACTCTAAAATATATTTATTTGTTAGCAGGAAATTTATGAAATTGCAAATTTGGCATATAAAAAGTGATTTAGTAAAGCTTTTAGTATAAGAGTAAACTGTCCTTGTTAATTTTTATATTATCTACAATTTAACTTTTATCATATAATATTTGTCTATAATGCTTTTTACATTTAGTTATATATAAAAATATAAATGCAAGCAAATTCACATTTTAAACATCAATTTGATTAATTTATATTTTCTGAACAATTTAGTTAAGTAAAGCTCAAAAAGATTAGTTTTGAAAAATACATTTATAGATCAATTATGCTATCAAAAATTCTTACAAGTTGCAGAACTTACCTGTTTAAAACTACAGATGTAAAACATAACAAACTGTACATGTGCACAAGCATGAGTTGGCAATATCAATCGTTCAAACAACAACAGAAATTCTTTATATAATTTTTTAGTTGCTTCCCAGTCAAGGCAAGAATCTAAAAGTAATAGGCAAATATCAGTATAAAATGCTGACATTTTTTTCATTAATATATAACTGTACTGTACATAAAAATTATAAAACCTATAAACAACAACCAAATAGCTACAAGCTGAATTTCTTTCGAGCTATAATTAGGCTAGACATTAGTTCAAATTATTTTGTTTCAATGATTAAAAGGTGAATAAAGATGAAGTTGTGGATTTGAGTCTAACTCTGGGTATATACTCTCTTCCAGAACATTTTAAATTATTATATTTAATTTTAGAATTAATGTAATTATTAAATTTAGGCAAGACATTAGTCTACCTTTAATCCAAATTATTTTGTTTCCATAATTGATGGCTAGACCAAATACAGCCCCGAAGGAAACCGGGCTTGTAAATGGTTTGATAAAACTCCTTCAAGAAAACCATATTGTATGGAATTTGCCATTCTATGTTTTTAAAAACTATTTTTAAAACACAAATCTATGTTGTTAAAAAATGCACTTTTTAACACACATTACTTTGTTCTGTTAAACAAAGACACTATTTGTCAACCAGTTTTCCAGTTTAATTAATAAAACTAGCTGAGGTGGCTAAGTTAGGCAACAGTCTGCTGCTCTGGTGGACCCAAATTTGAGTCCAGATCAATCATCAGATTTTTTTATGAGTTCTGTCCTAGACACGATGAGCCCATCCCTCATCATCCAGCCATTCCCATTGTGTTGTGCCATAATACAAGACATTACATTTCAGATATTGAAGACTGTACAAATCTATATAAATAAAAATGTAATGTTCGTTTTTTCCTAATAGCTAATCTCCAAAAGTTCTTCATCGATTGCTTTGAAATTTTGACACAACATTGCATTCTAATTTGCACATGTTTTTATATAATTTAGATGTCAAAATTCCCCCGTGGGGGAGACGGACAGGATTAAGGCTTACCGTGAAGAACTTAGCTTCTATTATACTATTTTAGATGCGGTTTTTTGTGTTTTTTATCACGTTTTAATAGTGTACATCGAGAGAATGTACACTAAGAAGGAATTTTTCGAAATTTCCCCACGTGGGGGAAGTGTTATATATTTATAATAGATACATTTTGAGCCACAGCAATATGTGGCAGGGTCTGCTAGTTTATAAATAAAATGGTATAAATAAAAATAAAGAAAAAAATTGGTAAATGAACTGAAATTATTACATTTAAACAGATTTTCACAATTTTTGCTATAGAAATATGTAATTTTATAGAATTTATTGACATAATCACCTTACTGAATTACAGTCGACCACCTATAACATGGTAGATACATTCCTGTTTTATGAATCCAGCTTCTAGGAGTCCAGCCAATCACAGTCNACATTTAAACAGATTTTCACAATTTTTGCTATAGAAATATGTAATTTTATAGAATTTATTGACATAATCACCTTACTGAATTACAGTCGACCACCTATAACATGGTAGATACATTCCTGTTTTATGAATCCAGCTTCTAGGAGTCCAGCTAATCACAGTCCAGCACGTATGCAGTTTACAGACTACAGCTGTTTGAAAGGTTTCTTCCATAAAATTAATCGATTCTAGACTAATTTGACTCAACATTTCCAAAATTTGTATAATTTTTTTGAAAATAATCCGTATATACTACGCTATAAACAAAAAATTGTAGGATTACTTACTGAGTGTGCACTGTTTGACTATGCCGTTGCTTAAGCTTGTTTTCATTGTGGAGATTGTCATCAAATGGCACTCATGTGCATCCTGATAAATAATTTTTTTTTGTGAAAAATTCACTGAACTTTAGAGACATCATTAATATAAATATAATTTTTATGGACGTTAATTAAATAATAAATGGTTTTTAGTAGGTCCGCCGCTCGTTTAAACTCAACAGTTTGTGCAATTCTGTCGCGAGACGAGTTGGCTGTGACGTTTTACTGAATTATAGGAGTTTTTTTAGCATGTTTGTACGAACACTGTCGCAATTTTTTCGCCGTGATATAGGAATCTGAACTATAGGAACCCGTGTTATGGGGGGGTCGACTGTACACAGTTTAATTTAGAATCAATTTAAAAAGTATTATTTAAAAACTTTAATATATTTATAAGAATCAACTTAAGATTTCTGAATACATAATATATGTAAACAATTGTTGATACATTTAGAAAACAGACATCAATATTTTTATGTTTCAACATTATGAAGAACAAATTAAAAGAATAGAAACACTAGTCTCCCACTTTGGAGATCCAGATTCAAGTTCTGATTGGCTCAGAAATTTATTCATTTGATGATAGGAATCTGAACACACTGTCTTATTCTTTGCCTTTCTGTCACTCTTATTATGAGCCTAGCCAAACCCACAATAGATATGGGAAAAAGTGTTCTTAGTTTATTGTTTTTATCACATTTATAGTATCGAAATACATCAGAACTTTTCTAACAGAAAATAGCCTTTTCCTAATTTGAAAATTTAAATCTTACAGAAAGAATTAAATTAATTTTCTTAATTGACATCTGAGCAAAAATGACATAAAACTTAAATACTTTAATATTTACCTTTTCTCTTACAGACATTGTCAACAAAAGTAAATAGCCTTTCCATAAGGATATCCAATGTATTTGATAATGGATGTCTCATTCTGATATTTTCTTCCGATTCTTCTTGATCGACTTCCTTTAAAAAACGTACAGCTTCAATAAAAATATAATTTAAAATGTATCAATTAAACATAACCTAATTAATTATAAATTACCATAGGAAACATTGAATTTTCTTCTAACTCGGCATCTTCAATGTCCAAATTATACAATAAATATCTACTCAAATGTACTCAAGATACAAATTTATTTAACTTATTAATATTAGAGTGGAAGTATAGCACCAAATCATCTTTGTAGTTCCTTCTAAACAATTCTCCACTGACTTATCAAGATGATAAGCCAGTGTTTTCAATCCTTCAGGTCGAACAAAAATGTTGCTTTAATCAAATGCCTTTGCATTTTAACCTGGAGACGTGTCTGATTAACAGAACATTTTTAAAACACAATGTTTATGTTTGACCTGAAGAAGATCCAGCTGGAGGATCGAAAACTTTAATCGTTATCAAGATAAGTCACTGGAAAATTGTTTAGAAGGTACTACAAAGAGGATTTGGTGCTAAAGAATTTATTTCATTATTGAAATACCAAGGCATTAATTTGAACTGTACTTGTTATTAACCTTTAACTCAAAGCACCATCCTTAAGTGCAAGGATGGTGCTGCGAGTTAAAGGTTAATTGTAATTCCAGTTATTTGAGTAGAAGAGAAACTTTCCAAAATTTAATAAAGGCAATCATTCATTGATATTCACTTTTTTTGATGTACTAAATATTTTTAAATTATATATAAAGTAAGTGAAGCAAAAATACCTTGATATGAAGACCATACAGGTCAGTAAAGTAATTTCATAAAAATATTCAGACTTACCATTTTCTGTTTCAATTAATCCCTTGTGATGAAAGACAAAAACATAAAAAACAGTTTGGCAAACAGTATAAAATGTACCATGAATAACTGTATCTGTAATGCACTGTGCATTTTCACACTGGGAATCTATGTATTTATGTATCCAGTTTGTCATAATATTTAATATATCTTTTAAACCACTGTAAAGAAAATTAGTTATCAGATTATAGAGAACTAGATAGAATTTTATTAAGAGAAATAAACATAACTTACTTTATTGATACATAACTTGCCCGAGCAAGGAAACTTCCTATGTAGCATGCGCATGCTTGTCTAATAACAGACGGTAAATTTACATTTTGAACTTTCTTCCATAGATAATCGATAAAACCTTCATATAATGGCTTTAAAAAAAGATAAATAGTACTAATGATTAAATGTTCATTCAATTTAATTGTAAATTTATATAAACATTTCTACATTTATTTCCAATTTAGATATTACAAACTGCTTCAAACAACTGAATTGCATAAACTAAGTTACTTTGTAAAGTACTATATTATTTTTCCGATTTTTCCAATGATTATCGACACGACTGTGTGCCTGAAATAGCCGTTACCTAACAGGTACTTTACGCGGATTCGCGTTAGTGTGCCAGGCCTGGACTTTAAGCGTGCACCAAATTAAATAATGACAAAGTTTGTCAATAACAAATCAAATATTTAATAAAAGTTCTAGTAATAAACTATATACAAACTTTAGTAAAAATCAAGTAGTAATTTATTCAATGAAAGTCAATAAGAATCAACCTGACAAAACTCCAATCAATCTATTTTCTAACTTAATTCTATTCCCCTTTGGAATTTGACAAAATTCAAAGACTTAACTTATATACAATAATTCTTTAAANTCGTAAAAAACTTTAAATTCAAAATATGTACGTTCGAATGCATGTTTCCTGTTTCCGTTGTTGTATGTCATGCGCAGTCGACTCCAAAACGGGCTATCATAAATTACCATTCATAAACGCTAGCCACACTGTTGATAACCAATGCATCAATTATAAAGAAGAGATTACATTATCAACAGCATGGCTAGCGTTTATGAATGGTAATTTATGATAGCCCGTTTTGGAGTCGACTGCTCATGACATACAACGACGGAAACAGGAAACATGCATTCGAACGTACATATTTTGAATTTAAAGTTTTTTACGAGCTGCATGTTCCATCAGAGATTCGAAAAAGTCTGAAGAAGAACCGTTATAGGGGGTTCGAAAACATTAGTTTTGGTTCGTTTTGGATTGTTAAGAGTTAGTAGACGCACCGGTAACAGGTTAGAAAGAGTTATATGAGCAAACATTATTCTGTCATTGTCACAATGCCAAGCTACAATTTTTAATTTATTTCATTTAAAAGGTATGCTCTCCATCTCAAATTAGTAGTGTCTTTCCCCTTTACATCATACTTTTCCTGCTAGAAATAGAGTTGTTTCGTTCATCTATCTAACACCTTTCGGAGAAAAATGCTTGAATTGAAATGTGACCACCAGTGCAAACCGAAAGTTCATATATAGTTAATTGGGAGCTTTCCATATTTGGTCTTGTCTTTCATCTATCNGACCATTTACGGTGTGATCACGCAAAGAAATCGGTAAACGAACGTTTTCGAACCCCTTCTGGGCTCTGCTTCAGGTTCCAATCAGTTTCTACCAAAGATGTTCGATATCCGTTAGACGTATAAATCTGTTCGATCTTGTCGTTTGAAGCTTGAAATTTGAGTTGTAAGTTCGAATGTATTCCGACAATCCCATTCGCGCATGCGCGAGCAGTTCACCGTCAGAGTTCGATGGGTGAATTAGAGTGTGTTGTGAATTAACTCCTGCCAGGCCATCGATAACAGCATCTCCTCTTTAAAATTTATGCATGTGTTGGTAGTGGAGGATATAAATATGTGCATAGCTTCTAGCCATTTGAGGTGTTCAATAGGAGGCGAATCGTGGAGGAGAATGGCATGGGAGAAGTTCGCTATTATGTCCGGATCGGTTACATACGTAGCGAGGGCCGTGGAAGTTCTTCCGTGCCGAATATCGGCTAGATGCTCTTGTATTCTGACTCCCATAGATCGTTTAGTGGAGCCTATATAAATTAGGTCCCTATCGCACCTGTTGTCTTTCATGGGGATGCTATAGATTCCAGGGCGTCTGATGGGGTTGGGAGGGTCCTTTCCATTACGTAAGAGGTTGAAGATGGTTGGACACCTCCTAAACGCTAGACGTAGCTGACATTTGCTGGCAAGCTTAGCGTATATAGATTTTACGTACGGATTGTATGTGATGGCGATACGTTTTATTTCTTCAAGACGGCCGTCCTCGATTTGGTCCGATTCTTGCGCACTCTCCGAATATATACGTTGTTGATGTTGTATTAGCCTATGTATATGTTTGTGATATCCGTGTTGTGCGGCAACGCAGAGTATGTAGGCTAGTTCGGTATCCCGATCCTGGATGTTAGACGAATGCGTAAAGGCTCTTCTGATTAAAGCTCTAAAGGCTGCAGCCTTGTACGCGCCCGGATCACATGACCCGGTCGGAATATATGATGATGTGGATCCGGGTTTATGATATACCAACGTATTGATTCCCGAGCTATCGACCTTAATGTTTATATCCAGAAAGTGTACTTCTAATGGGTTAGATTGCTCTAATTCCAAAGTCAACCCATACGGGTTATTGTTGAAAGAATCGACAAAGGTAGTTGCATCTGGCGTTGTTTTCCAGACAATGATGATGTCATCTATATACCTCCTATATAAGGAGGTATATAGATGGAGGTGTCCAACCATCTTCAACCTCTTACGTAATGGAAAGGACCCTCCCAACCCCATCAGACGCCCTGGAATCTATAGCATCCCCATGAAAGACAACAGGTGCGATAGGGACCTAATTTATATAGGCTCCACTAAACGATCTATGGGAGTCAGAATACAAGAGCATCTAGCCGATATTCGGCACGGAAGAACTTCCACGGCCCTCGCTACGTATGTAACCGATCCGGACATAATAGCGAACTTCTCCCATGCCATTCTCCTCCACGATTCGCCTCCTATTGAACACCTCAAATGGCTAGAAGCTATGCACATATTTATATCCTCCACTACCAACACATGCATAAATTTTAAAGAGGAGATGCTGTTATCGATGGCCTGGCAGGAGTTAATTCACAACACACTCTAATTCACCCATCGAACTCTGACGGTGAACTGCTCGCGCATGCGCGAATGGGATTGTCGGAATACATTCGAACTTACAACTCAAATTTCAAGCTTCAAACGACAAGATCGAACAGATTTATACGTCTAACGGATATCGAACATCTTTGGTAGAAACTGATTGGAACCTGAAGCAGAGCCCAGAAGGGGTTCGAAAACGTTCGTTTACCGATTTCTTTGCGTGATCACACCGTAAATGGTCCAGGTGTGTAAATGTTTTTGTTACCTTTTATTATTTAACTTCAGTGTGAGACAAAAATTCATGTTAAAATTTAACTATAATAATACATATTTTTATTCTTAAAACTATTATACGTTTTAATCTGTGTAATAAATGATGTAAAAATTGTTGCTGTTAAATATGATTAAATTCAGTAATGTATAAAATGGGACAAGTGCAGCCTCTTAAATCATTTTATATTTGCA
>NW_019385352.1:141286-166947 GCF_000671375.1 Centruroides sculpturatus
CCCACAGGACAAAAAGAGTTTTAAAAAACTATATTTAAATAAATAAAATAATATGCTGTAATTAGAGTAAATGTAAAGAACCTGATTGAAAAAGATGATAAACCGAAATCATATAATTCGTTACATGCCAGATGATTTCTTCGATGTGTCACTTTGGGCATGTGTGCCATAGGTTCACCACTTCTGATCTAAATAATTTATATTTAATTACAGATAAATATTAGATTTTTGTCTTTTAAGTCATTTGATGTAACCAATCTATGTTTTTAAAAACTGCACTTTTTAACACACATTATTTTGTTCTGTTAAACAAAGACACTATTTGTCAACCAGTTTTCCAGTTTAATTAATAAAACTAGCTGAGGTGGCTAAGTTAGGCAACAGTCTGCTGCTCTGGTGGATCCAAATTTGAGTCCAGATCAATCATCAGATTTTTTTATGAGTTCTGTCCTAGACATGATGAGCCCATCCCTCATCATCCAGCCATTCCCATTGTGTTGTGCCATAATACAATTGTGTTTCAAAAAGGATCATCCAATTTAAAAATATCATAACTATTCAGCTTTTAATCCATTTTGATCGAACAACATACCGTTAGAGAAAATTCTAGAGTGTTTGTGCAATTTCTTGGGAAAAGATATATGGTCTCTTTCTCTTCTTAGAGAACACTGTTACAAATATTACATATCTCAATATGCTTGAAAACTGGCTTTTCCCACAGTTAAAGACTATTTTGGATGACTTCATTTTCCAGCAGGATAGGGCATTGTGACACTGGAGCCTGGGAGTTTGGGAATTTTTGAATACACAGATTCCCCAATGATGAATCGGCCATATGGGACCTAATAATTCAGCTTTACGTAACTGGCCTTCTTGGTTGCCAGACCTCAATGCTTGTGATTTTTTCTTGTGGGGGTTTATAAAATACTCCATTCATGCACCTCCTCTTCCAGCTACAGTGGTCAAACTGCAAAACCACATAACAGCAGAGGTGGCAGCTGTGGATCCAGACATGCTTGTAAAAGTTTGGGATGAATTTCACTACTGTTTGGACATATGCCATGCATCCAAAAAAGGCATATTAAGCACCTATAATCTAGTATGTAAAAAAAAACTTTAAGATTAGCCATGTAATATAAAATGTATCTTAAGTGTGTATTGTCATTACTTTTCATAATATAATCATTTTATATTGGATGATTGTTTTTGAAACACCCTGTACATCTGGTAAAAGAAAAAATTCCCATAGTGCCCAAAAGGCAAAAAGAAAAAAAAAAACTAAAAAAGTTAATGTTAGAAATGTTTTGTTTTAAACATTTCAACAGTAAAGAAGTCATGTCTTTATAATTGGAATCAATTTTAATAAGCAAAATATTCAGTAAACATAATTATGTTATTTACAGTTTTTATAGCATTTTTACTGAGAAATATGCAATTAACTAATAATAAATTCATAATGATTACATTTTTTGAAGTGTCGAATTCATTAAATCTTCTAGAATTCTATACTTTAGCAAAATGTCAACATTCTATAGATTCACAAGCACATCAAAAGTTTGATTAATAATCCGAATATAAAAACTATATAAAATTGATAATATAATATATAACCTAGCACTGTGGAGTCAAAGTTGAGAGGAATTTCTGGCCAGAGGAGTTGGAGTTGGAAAAAATGTGTCGACTCCAACTCCAGCATTTTAAGTTTACTTTAGTTTTTTTATTTAAATGATTTATTATNTGGGAATGGTAATTTATGGTTTAGCCTAGTGACAAGTAAATTTGACTTACGTCGTTTTTCGACTTAAGTCGTTCTCCTAAAACCAATTACCGACATAAGGCGAGGTATACCTGTATACCACTTTTCTTATACTGTAATTCATAAAAGTTTAAAATGATAACATTCATTACAGAATGATTTTTTTTTGTTACGTTTAAAATTAAATAAAAATTTATATAAATATTTGTTTTTAAAAATGTAAACTTTCAAAAATAACATTAATAAAGTAATTGAAACACCATATTTACTTACATCTATGTCTAGCATATTGCTTACAATCAGTTGTAGCAAATTTTTGCGTTCTTCAGGTAAATACTCAGATATTTTCAATATATTTTCTACATAGCATAGGTGGATATAAGAACATTTCCTTATATATGGATAATTTGTTGCTAGCATTGACATTAGTACCTGTGGTGACCTAGAAATATTAATAATTATTAAAACAGAAATTTATTAAGTAACTGACTTTCTATAATAATATATTTAGCCCTATGCTTGGCAATCTTATTATCTTATTTTTATTTTTTCAGAAGGTGGACATGAGCTCTTCTTGAGAGGAGCCACTTTTATCAGATACTTGTTTTCTCTTTTTAGAATTTGAGTATCAATTGAATTTCAGCAGTACAGTAAACTCATGGTTTTACAACCTGATTAGTTCCTATAAAAACTATCATTAAGCGAGTCATTATAAATCAAACTGTAATGTCTGAAAGAATAAACTTTGGAATAACTAATGTACATAAAAGGGAAAAAATTATTTAAACATTGCATTTCATGCAATCATAATAGATAATTTATATCAGCTGTAAAAGCAATGATTGAAAAGTAAGTGGTCACAGAGCAGGATCTATGTAAATTATAGTATAAGTAAATTCCATTTTGAAAACTAAATCTTCAAGCTTAAATATATTCAATTATACTTACAAAGGGACAAGCTTGATGATTCTCTTTAGTAAGCTATGAAGCTTTTTAAATACTTCAGCATCTTCACTTGTGATGAAAGGTTTTTCAACTGCATTCTTGCCTTAAAATATATCAAAGATATTTGAATTTTATTTTATTTTTAAAATACATACATACATAACAAATAATGGCATAATAATAAATAGAAGATAATATAAATATCTTTAGCTTTTTCTCATTCGTCCTCTTCACACCACACAAATTTGTAAAATACACTCTAAAACCAATTTTACATATTGAAGAAGGAAAGAGTCTCAAGATTAAGGCAACTCCACTGTGCGATTTTCTACATTTTGTGTTCTAGAAAAAACACATGGAAACACACTATTTTTTATATTGCCATCCATTTGTGAAATATTTGAACAATTTTTGAATTTACTCACAAGAAAATGTTTCAAACTAAGCATTCCTGTAACTTAGTGAAAGATTTCATAATTAAAATTACTTAAAATTTTCATAATTTGGAAGAAACACTACCAATGTTTTATTTAAAGGATTCACAATATATTTTTTTGCATATAAGCTCTTGTTTAAGTATTCAAAACAAAAAAATATTTAAATTAAATGCAAGAACTTTAATTAATTTTAACAATACAATTTATTTACATAAAAAAATAATGAAAATTTTCTGATATTGCATAAAGTATACCAAATAACTACAAATCTAATCAGAGGCAACATTTAATGAAAGATGACAACATGATAAACAAAAATCTTTGACTAAGCAACTAAGACTAAAAACAAAAAGTTTTTAAACTTACTTATTAGTTATTGTAATGCATTGTTTGAACTGAATGAATTTAAAGTGTTGTTTAAAATTTTACTGTTAAGCTTACTACTTTGTTAAAAATCTGAAGACAACTTTTTTTTGTTAATGTTATAGTTTTTTCATTAAATATTATATCTGTAATAAGAACTGTGGTCATTCAGTGAAATTTATTTACAATTTAATAACAAACTAAGTACAATTTCACTAATACTTTTAAACAGATTATGAAAAGTTACTTGTGAAATGAGCAAACATTACACATCTTTACCACAACACTGGAGAATAGTAATATAACTCTTTCTAACCTGTTACCGGTGCATCTACAAACTCTTAACGATCCAAAATGAACTAAAACTAATGTTTTCGAACCCCTATAATGGTTCTTCTTCAGGCTTTTTCAAATCTCTGATAGAACATGCAGCTCATAAAAAACTTTAAATTCGAAATATGTAAGTTCGAATGCATGTTTCCCGTTTCCATTGTTGTATGTCATGCGCAGTCGACTCCAAAACAGGCTATCATAAATTACCATTCATAAACGCTAGCCACACTGTTGATAACCAATGCATCAATTATAAAGAAGAGATTACATTATCAACAGCATGGCTAGCGTTTATGAATGGTAATTTATGATAGCCCGTTTTGGAGTTGACTGCTCATGACATACAACGACGGAAACAGGAAACGTGCATTCGAACGTACATATTTTGAATTTAAAGTTTTTTACGAGCTGCATGTTCCATCAGAGATTCGAAAAAGCCTGAAGAAGAACCATTATAGGGGTTCGAAAACGTTAGTTTTGGTTCGTTTTGGATTGTTAAGAGTTACTTTAACTCTTAACAATCCAAATGCATCTACTGTTACCGGTGTAGACGCACCGGTAACAGGTTAGAAAGAGTTATATGAGCAAACATTATTCTGTCATCGTCACAATGCCAAGCTACAATTTTTAATTATATTTTTAATTTATTTCATTTAAAAGGTATGCTCTCCATCTTAAATTAGTAGAGTCTTTCCCCTTTACATCATACTTTTCCTGCTAGCAATAGAGTTGTTTCGTTCATCTATCTAACACCTTTCGGAGAAAAATGCTTGAATTGAAATAACGTGACCACCAGTGCAAACCGAAAGTTCATATATAGTTAATTGGGAGCTTTCCATATTTGGTCTTGTCTTTCATCTATCTAAACCCGTTCTCAAGATTAACCTATACCCTAGTATTCCCGACATATTTCAGGTTGTGACCTAATGACCTTGACCTGTAGACTAGAGATATCGTGTTTCAGCATCAGAACATTTTTGAAACTAGACATCACTACTCATTATAATTTTTATATTAAAACTAACTTTCGAAATATAATTTTTTTTGTTTTTACATTTATTAATATATTTTGTTTGTGCAAAATTAAAAAATAATTTCGGACGATATAACAGCTATGATTATTTTTTCAAAAACATGTATTTTTGTCAGGCTTAACATTGACAAAAATTCAACGTGGTGCGACATGCAATGAAGAAAACTTTCAACATGGGATAGGTTAAGGAAGGGAAGACAGTCAGACTAATAACAGTAAGAATTTATAGGTTACAATTTTTTCAAATTACATCCCAATTAATCCAAAAATTTCTTCTTGACAATTTAAATGATAACATTTTTATAAACTTTTATTATCTGATTTTAATCTGTGAAAAAAACTATTAACAATAAGATATATTTATTATTATTAACTCTGTGTTTTATTTTCATGTTAAATTTTTGTAATTTAACATGAAATTAAATTATGCAAATTTTTTACAATATAAAACAGAGTTCTGGAAGAAAAAGTTTTTCAAAGAAATTTTTATTTGTTTGTGCTCTAACAATAGAGAATGTATCAAGTATGTCCTTTGTAGTGATTAGCTGAAATTACTTATATTCAAAAAAATAAATAATTTTATATCCTCATAGTCACCTTAACAGTGAAAGACCTAAATACAATTATTAACTGTACAATTTTTTCCAATTCTTTTGCTTGTCTTTCCTCCCTACTTTCGTATTATATATCAAAATACATTATATGTAGTCAAATACAAATTATGAACAAACACTGAGTTATAATTTACAAAATTTTTCAAAAATATTCACATTTGTCACTATCTGAACTATTAATATTAAATTAATATATAAAAATGTCAACAGGACGGCTGAGGAGTTGGGGGATTTTTTCATGGGATCAGTCCTGGACTTGGTTTTTGTCCCTCACCACCAAGCCACTTCATTGTGGGACTGAAAAGGGGCCTTTAGTGCCCACAGGGCAGAAAGAGTAAAATAAATAATTATATATAAGAATAAATATTTACCTGCATAAAATTTTAAAACAATCATTCTTAAAACCGATGGCAAATAACACGTATGAGCAGAAACTAAATTCAAAATGACTTCTTCATACAATATTTGTATCTCTTCGTTTCTCTCAATCCAATTTACATTCTGAAAAATATTTTAGAAATAGTTTTAGAATTATTTTGATTAAACAGCTTAAACTGGTATTTAAATCATAATAAAACATCTTACAAAACCTGCACAATTTTAATAAGCAAACATTTTTGACCTATTTAAAAGATCATTGGGAAAATATTTCAAATCATCTACACACTTGTGTGTACTGTTTATTTTATTATAATTTGTTTTATGCAATAATTTGCCTCAACCTGGTTTAGTAAAGTGGTTATCTTGTAATCAATCAATGCCTACAAGCTTCAATTGGAACATTCCACAACTTAGCAAGATTCAAACTCTCGGTTTGAATGTATATTCTTTTCCATTGTGATTCAAAACATTTGCCTAATGAGCTATGTAAGGTGTATTGTTGCTTTATTATTATTTTATTTAGTTACTTTTTAAAAAAAAATTAGAAGCATTTAATTCTTCCATCTGGATTTACTTATTTAATATTTAATAGCATAATTACTTAAATTAAGGAGTGTTCGTAAATAAAAGTGTCACTTAAGAAAGCACAATATTAACAAAACTGGCTGATGCAAATCATGATAAAAGTTTTAAGTCTGCTTGTCAGAATATGCATGAACCTACAGATATTATTACTTTAGGTCAGAGAGAAGAGATAAGAACAAGCAAAATAAAAGAAATGAAACTCTTGCCATACTTATATGACATTATTACAAAAACATTTCGGAAAGATATCAAAAGAAGACTAGGCAACATTTTATGCTTGGAAATATCCAACAAACAAGTATCAATCGGATATTGGACAGGAAACCAAACAATTGCCATAATTAATTGGGCTAATTAAGTGCTATTATTAATGAATCTGTTATTAACAAATCTGTCCAATATATTTATATATATATTGGACAGATTTGAGAAATGTGGAACTGCATACTATCAAAAATCTAGTCAGCCTGCTAGCTTAATAACTACTAAAGTTACACAAGTAGTGGAATGCATACTCAAGCAGAATCCTGAGATATCATTGAGAACAGGGGCTGCAAAACTTGTCTTACAATAAGTGCCCTACATGATATAAAGATGAAGAAGTTAGACATCACTGCCCAGAAGAAGAAACTGGCTCCAAAGTACAATCAGGAGAAGGAACACAGAGCAAAAACCAATTGCCAGAAACATGTTGATGTTCAGCCATGTCAAAGGAGAGAAAGTATTGGCACTATAGTGTTGGTGTGATGGATGATTATTATGAATGAATGAATGAATGAATGAATGAATGAATGAATGCAGACATGTCTGAGTCTTTCCTTTCTTGTGGATCTATCATTGCAGATGTGTACCTCAAAGAATGTGTTAAAATGTACTTTATTCCCTTCATCCAAAACCACCATAACATGGAAGATGTAGTGTTCTGGCCAGATCTGACAATGGCCATTATTTATACAAAGTTACTAACTACCCTCAAAGTATTGGCTTGAGTTTGTAGCAAAAGAAAACAACATCCCCAATGTACTGTACCTCAGGCCTATCCTATTGAGAGATTTTGAACATTGTGTAAACAGTACTATGCCTCCCTTCTTGTGGTGCAAAGAACTTGAATTCATTCAAACAAATTTTAAAAAATATTGCTCAAAAAGTTGGGAAGAAATTTGGCATGGATCTCATGGCAAGAGAGGATTTCAAGTAAAATTGAGATATATAGGATGACAGTGTCTATGGACCATTACTTTGCAAGAAATAAATCTAAACTGTCTGGACTATCACACGAACAAAACTGATCTTTGTACCTTCACTTGTTCTAGTAAAACAATATCTAGTAATTAAAAGTGACACTTGCATTTCCGAACACTCCTTAAACTGATAAAACGAATAAGTTTACTGTTGCATTTTACTCTCAAAAATTTAATGTATAAAGTGTTATTTCTTTTAATTCCTTCATTAAAAAGCTTAATATCATCATCAATAACGACAACAACTGATTCATATATTATTAATAAATAATGATTAAAATATAAAAATATATTTTATTAATTAAACATTCATTTATAATGAACTTACCAGTAATGTTCCAACAAAATGCTCCTTTTCTTTATCGAGTAAGAAAATGTTGTCCCTTAAAAATGTGAGACATTTTACTACTTCACCTGCCTGTTAATTAAAAACAGAAATTATTAAATGAATTTGTTAATCTTCTAGTATTACCTTTATTACTTTCAATTAAATTAAATTTTTTAAATTTGCATCAGCAAATAGTTTTTGTATGTAATTCAAACATTATTACATATGATTCTTTCACATATATATATTCAAATTTTTATAATTTTTAAATAGAAAATTACATTAAATTTCACTTAAAAATTCAGTTAGCAAGTTCTTTGATACTAAAATTTCTAATTTTACATAAGAGATTTTATGGGTTTTTTTTTTTATCTGAGAGAGCTATAGTTCCACTTATAGTAATAATTTTAGTTTGATTAAATTTTACGATTTATCTAAACTTGATTCTGTAATAATATAATACTTCTATCATTAATGTAAAGCATCAAATACTGATTAATTAATTCAGGTAACATATTAAAGAATAAACATGATACATTCATTGCTGCAAATACTTCACATAATGCACCTCATTTTTGTGTTGTTTGCTCCTAAAGTTATACAATGTTTTTTCTTTTAGAATAAATTTAAAAGAATTTAATATATCTATGTAAGAGAGAGAACAAATTCACTGATAATTTAGCCAAATCAAATATTTATTGCAACTAATTTTTATTTTCATAGATTAAATTGAAAACAAACACAATAACAACTAATAAATTTATTATTTAAAGAATCTGTTTATTGTAATAACTTTGGGATTCACCTACACCAGGGGTCCCCAAAACAGTCGATATTGACCACTCGGGGATTTACAAGGCACTTTCACGAGTCAAAATTAGTCCAACAGGTTACGTATAACAGTTCAGGATGTTTTAAGTTTGTACACTGCAAATAGACCTTTTCTTATGAAAGTGGTGTGTGAATTATACTGGCTCATGGGGAATGTGAGCTGTTTGTCTAGCGTGCGAGTGAACTTTTGAGAGGAGTCGAGACTCAGTAAACTAGAGCATGAAAGCAACAATAAAGAAAGAAAAAATGACTTATGTAAAAATTTGCTAACAGGTTATCCTTGGATTTAATTATATTACTACTAATAATTGCTGGAGTTGAATCCAACCCAGGCCCTCTGCCCCATTCCCCACAATAATTAAGTCAATTGGAAATGCAAAAAAGGAGGCGTGGCAGACCTCGCAAGGTAAGCTCCAAGGATGAGGAGAAATAGAATCAACTAGAAGAAATTTTAAGTGAGGAATATTATCAAATAGATGGAAATAGTAAACAACTCTCTGAATCTACGAAGAGTCCAAAAATTTATGAGTACTTTGAACCAGTAAGTGAACCAGAATCACAGCTATTGACAAACCTCCATATACAGTAATACCCCGAACTTACGCGATAGGTGGGACTGAGCGGTAACCGCGTAAGTTGAATTCGCGTAAGTCGAGATATAATTTCACACATATATACATACAAATAATTTTTAATTGGGGCCGGAGACTAAAGAAAACAATAATTTAGAAAAAAATGTTTAATAAAATCTTAGATAATACATATGTATAACAAATTAGGCCTATATTATTTTACAATTTTTCACATTTACTTGATTATTACGCCATAATTTTAACATTGTTTCCATCTCTGCGATAATACTGCAACATTTATGAATGATGCTCGAATTTAAAGATTGAGCATTTTTTGCAGCTTTGAGAATTTTTTCTTTACCTTTTATAATTGTTCTAACCGTCGATTCCGGTAGATCAAACTTCTTTGCCAATTCACAAATTTTCATTTTTGTATCGAAGTCTTTAATAATGTTAACTTTACATTCCAAAGATAAAGATTTTCTTTTCTTGTTTGGTGCAGAAGAATCAGTTCTACTTCGTTTGGATGACATAGTAGAGTCTCTCGAGTCTCCGTAGATATAACAAACACAGAAATAAATAACACAAAATAAATTGTAGTTATGTGTGGATTCCACGCGACACATCCGAACATGTAAGCTGAACAATAGTGTGGGGGAAGTGAGTAATCAAGGATTGCGTGGCGCTCAAACAAAAGACGAATCGACGAGATTTGAAAATCACGTAACTCCGGGTAGCGTAAGTCGGGGTATTACTGTACATTAAAATCCATTTATGATCAAATTCAGGATAAATTTAGTCAGCTAAATATTAATATTCAATCTATTAAATCAGAAGTAAACATATTGAAAGAAGAGAACAAGAATTACAAAGAAGAAATGAAGGGAATCAATCAAAAGCTTCAAGAACTGGACAAAAAATCAAAAAATAGTAATCATCTTAAAGGTATGTTTGAATTTGAAATTGATAAACTTGTAAATGAGAAAACTAAAAAGAATATAATCATTATAAACTACCCATTTAAATCACTAGATTACTTACAAAAAATTAATCTATTCATAAATAATGATTTAAGATTAAAAAATAATGAAATAGAAGGATTAATCAAATTAAATAATAGAAAAAAATAAACCTATTGTCAAAATAATTCTTGAGTCTGTTAACGCAAGAAATAAGATTCTTAGAGAATTTTGGCAGTCAAAATCAAACTTAGTTGGCGAAGACAAGGAAAAAATAATATTTACAGCCGATCTATGCAGACGATCGAGGTTAAGAAGGAAATATCTACAGATTAGGATTAAACAGGAATAAAATAATAGTTAGAGATGATTATTATATAAAAGACAACTTAAGATATATGTATGATACTAATTCAGATAAGATTATTCAAATAGACCATTTTTTAGGAGTAGTTTGATCANCGATCGAGGTTAAGAAGGAAATATCTACAGATTAGGATTAAACAGGAATAAAATAATAGTTAGAGATGATTATTATATAAAAGACAACTTAAGATATATGTATGATACTAATTCAGATAAGATTATTCAAATAGACCATTTTTTAGGAGTAGTTTGATCACAGATTCAGAGGAGGAAGGGAAAAAAGACGGAATATACTTAATACTGAGACAACCCAAAATAACTTGAATTTTGTCCATTATTCCAAAATGAGTTCAGAGAATTGGGCTGATAAGGATAATAAGAATAATCTTACGTCTAAGAAATACCAACAAAGGCAGAGAGAATTTATTTATAAGTTTTTGGAACATTCAAGGACTTTGAGGAAAAATGTTCAGTGAGCCAGTAAAAAATCATATAAAATCTCATACTATAAGTGGCCTCATGGAAACCTGGATTGTTGAATTGAGTAAAAAAGACAAGATGTTTCTAGAACATGAAAATATAATGTTGTACAGCGGAGCTCAGAGAAAAAGTAGAATGGACCGTCCAGTGGGTGGTCTATTATTGTTAATCAAGAGGAACTTTGGAAAACTTTTTAAACACTGCATAACAGACAAATTTATTTTTGTGGTGATTGAGATGGAACATAGAATTAATGTATGTTTGGGAGAATTATATTTAGGAATTATATTTATCAATCTGTCCCCTTCTTCAGATAAAAAGTTGATATTAAATGAAGTCCAAAGAAACATCAATCAGAATTGATAATAATTAATAACAAAATTATCAAATTTTCTAAAAGTAATTGCCCAAGGTGTCAAAAAATAATTCCAAAATTCCATATGTGGCTATAAAGATGCAAAGGAGCTAGCACAGAGTCTTGAACTACACCTTTTACCTAAATATACTAACAAAAAAGCTATGTATGTAGTATTCCATACAGCCAAGATCGATACAATTTATAAACAATACAAATATGCTCACAAACTCATGTTGATGTAATAATTTTAATAACTAAACAATAATAGAAATTTAATTATATTGTACATGTGTAAAGTAAAAATGCTTTCATTTGTAGCACAAATTGATCCTCTCTAAAGTGTATTTACCAAGTTGTACTATAAACTTATCAGACCATGTGATAGAGATCCTGGTTTAACTTGGGTTGATGAAGATGTATATTTTTGCGATAGTACGATTTGATTGATTGATTGATATACTGACTCATTAGATTTATTATTATTATACCTGTATTAGCAAAAAAAAAGGAGGCGTCAATAAAAGGTTGAGGAATCCTTGAAAGGATTAAAAAAGTTGGGGACCCAACTTAACAATTGACTGATAGCATTATGCTAAGCAAGTATGATTAATTAAGTAAGATTAATTAGTGGTTATGCTGATTTTATTACCCTTATAATGTCACAGTTTATCTGATATGCCATTTTCAACATTAAAAAAGTACATTAAAACAATTAAAAAACCATATAATTAATTAAATAACTTAAGAAGATTTATTAATTATTTTTATTAATTAATAGCAATTCATTCATATTATAATTGAAGTAATAAATGCAAGAAAGTTAGACTATTGAATTGTAAGTAAACAATAATTAAAATGATTTACATTTAAACACTTAGAGCACTGGTTAATTAATAATAATTGTGCATTTTTATTCATGCATTGAAGCTGACAGCATAAAAAATAAATGCCTCTATCTGAAAATGATAACTATAACTGAAATTCTGATTATGTGACATTTATAAGAATATTTTAATCTTATATGTTTTGGGACACACTAATTCTGATAACATTAGATAATTCATGATAACATCAGTGATTACAATAAGGTTCAATTGTATTTACAAAGAATAAAGATTTAATTAACTGAAAATACTTAGAACTGTAGTAAGAATCATGTTAAAATTAAAGATTTTTACACGAGTTTTATTACAATTTGATAAATAGATATATTTCTAAATTACCTTTGTTTCAAAATTAAGAAGCATAGTGCACAATTCTTTGTACTTCAATCTCTGTTCCGATGCATTGTTCAAAATCTCGGAAAAATCCATTACTTGCAAATTCGCAGGTGACATGACCGTTAATTCAAATCTTTAACTCTTTCCAGTTAATGTTAATATAGAATTTTCTATAATAATATAATAATTTTTATAGTACAATATAAGTCTATTTATTTAAATTTTTATTTTAGAAAAAAAATCACTTGTTTTGTAATATAATTTTAAAAATACATTGTGTTAAAAATAGTAAACTGTTGAACCTGTTGCCAAGAGAGACTGGACCCAGTCCAGCAGTCACCAGTGACTTCTGGACTGGGCCCGGGCCCAAGTTTATTTTGTTTAAAGTTTCTTGAAGTTTGTAACAAACACAGCAATTACATATTTATGAACTTTTAGAGTCTCTTTAGGTCCCTGTTACTCCCTCTTGGAAGCCCTGATTTAATTACAAGGTAAATATTTTCTTAATTAAAATAGACTCTATAACAATTTTATTTATAACTTTAAAATTCTCGGAATCAAATGTTTTAAGTAATTTTAATCAATTTGTTACGTAATGCAAAGAAAGAAATGGAAATCTTTTAGAATACCTTAATATTTAGATGTGAAAAAGAATCCAATGTTAAATAAGTTTGCATAGGTTTTCTGCATACTGCAAGAGAGTTAATTTAAATCTTTTGAAAAATTAGCATTTTTATTTGTAGAGTAACTATTCATAAGTTTTTTTATGTTATTTTTTAGCTTATTTTATTAACAAATTAAATACAAAGAAATTATCAAATATTATAGAGAAGTCAATTCTATTGAAAACAATAAACGCCAAATTTTCATAATTAGATGACGTTGAACTTATAAAAACTCAACACAATTTCGGCAAATTATTATTAAAAATAAGACAAAATTCAGAATAGTTTACATATAAGTAGTCAGTAAAAAATAAAAATTGATTGCTGAGGTAATAAAACTGTCAGCTTGTCACTCTGACACTTGTATTCCAATCTGGGTCATAAACCTCTGTAATTTCCACAGATGATCTGTTTCTGTCCACTATCATTGGGTGCACATTTAATGGGCCTGGCCAAAACCACGACAGATATGATTAAAAGGGCAGAGAGTAAGAAAAAAATTTGGCAAACAATTTTTATGTAATTAATTTCTAAAATTGAAAACAAATACACAAAATAACACCTAATTAACTGAAATTTAGACACTTAAACTTGATATAACTTTTTCTAAAAACATATGATGGTGCTGCTTAAAACTATAAAGTCATAGAAATGAATGTTCAGCTTTTTGGCAAGTTTTCCTTACTTCTTAATAATGAGTTCAAATACTACATACTCAGTAATCAAAAACTAACACAATAATTCTCAAAAATTCAGCAAACATTTTCTGTCTTAAATTGACATCTTCAAACTATGTTGTTTAAGCAATTCCAAGATGGAACAACATAGCCCGAAGATGTCCATTTAAGATGGAAGAAAGTGTTTGCTGAATTTTTGTGAGTTATTTTGCAGAGTTTTGGTTACCGAGAGTATGGTATTTGTATTTGTAGCCAGAACTTGACAGTTATCATTTGATTATTAAGTTACTAATTGTTGATAAATTTTCATAAGTTTGAAATCATTATAGCAATTTGGTCATTTAGTTCTTAAGATATAAACTGTAATTCTTTTTTTAAATTGCTACTTTTTGATCAATAGATTGAACTTCTAAATTTTGCATATTACAATGAATAAAAACAGTTTTGTTACTCAAACTGCAAGTTTTCTGTAAGTGAGATGCCATTTGGATGTGTTGCAACTGAAATAATACTTTGATCATAAAATTACCTCTCTCCTTTCTTTCTCATATCTGAAATATAGTAATCTAATAAACAGTATTTATAAAAACACTGTTTTATAAATCAAATTAACTAAAAATGTATTTATAGTCACACAAAGAGAATACTTACGATCTTAAAAACAAAATCAAAACAAATGCAATTAGTATCGATTGGTTGCACTATCAAGTATAATTTCATATAATGTATTCGTACGAGTGCGACTAGTAAACGACCGATTTTAGACTTTATAAATACGTAATTTTATCATCATTGGTTTGTATAGGGTATAAACTGCAAACCGGCCATTTTGAGTCGTCTTTATACAGGATGATTTTAGACTGGTCTTACTGTAATAAATAAAATAAATAATTTTTAACTAGCCAGAGAAAACATTTGGCTGGTCGATAGCTACGTTAAAACTGAATTAGGAGACAGTCATTTATATCAAAATAGATTTTACACGGTGTTCTTTCAATTTTTACCATAAAATGCAAAAGAACATCTTTTACTACCTGGCCCGAACAACCCATTATCGAGTATGATTTTAGAAAAAAGGCCCTTGTTGTCAACAAAGCAGAAAAAGTAAATAAAGAAAAGCTAGACTACATTAACCATTAACCTGTTAAGAATGAGAAGTCATAGTTCAAACCATTCATAAGGATAATATCGTCTCCTAAACTGGTGTTTTGTGTTCTACGATAACAATTTAACCTCTTTCAGCAGAAATATCACGAGGAATACTACTACAAATGATAAATATCATTTGTAGTATTGTACCTATTCCTCATATTTTTCATTTGAGAAATAATCATTAACATTTCTGGAGTGTTTTCAAGATTAAAAAATATACAAAAATACATACACTGTACATTCTTTTTCTAAATAATTCGTACCAGCTGAAATTAGAAATATAAAATGATTATATATAATAATGATATAAGCTTACCTCAATTTGTATACTTAATTCAATAATACGTATTGTTACATTTGTTATTTTTAAGTAATTAAATGAATGAGAAATTACGTTGAACAAATCATCCACATGTTGCACCACGTAGATGTCACTTCGCACGAAGCGCCCTCTTTGAGGAAATATCAAATATATAAAATTGTATATACTGTATAATTATATATATTTGTTATTTTCATACTTTTTGTTATATTAATATTTTTAAAAATTATTCAATTATTTTTATTAAAAATTTTACAGAATTAGTATGTCGGTCTAATTTTTGTTTTCTAAACAGTAAGATTTGAATCTGTTTCTACGAGTATCTGGCACACAATGGGTTCGTATTGATTTTCAGTTTAACCTATGTTAGGCTAGCTTATAAAAAAGCGATTTTCCGACTCGAGATCAGATTTGATTCCGGTTTCCTTTAGCTGTAAGCATACGATTTATCTGGTGCTGACGCGTTAAGATTGCCGGCCGTGTGGCCGAAGCGGTTAAGTCGCCGTTCTGGAGAACCCGGGTCAGCAAAAAATTCTCGGATATATCGAGCACGTCTCATCACCCGGCCAAATCCACCCACGGCCCTGTTAAAAAGGCCAACACAGAAGAGAGTAATATTAAATTTTAATATATTATCTTAATGTCCACAGGATGGAAAGAGGAAAAAATATTGAGAGGTTATTTTTTCCAGAACCGTTGCGGGTTCGGCCAAGCCGACAACAGGAATGACTTTACGGAGAATAGTCCGCCCATAAGGAAAACACTCGAATCTCGATCCTCCAGAGCAGTGTTTTTCAACCTGTGGGTCGCGACCCCCAGGTGGGCCGCAAAGCCATGCACGGGGGGTCGCGAGTAAAAGGAAAAAGACAAGTGTTTGCAGGTCCTACACTACAATAAAAACATTACAATTTCAGTGAGAAGGCTGTGCCTGTTTATTTAACAGTACAATTAGTTTTTTTTATCGATATTTAAATCTCAACAGAAAGAAAATTAAATACGTAGTTTTTAAAATCACTGACATAGTTTTAATATGGCCGTGGGGGTCGCCAAAATTTTTTAACTTGTAAAGGGGTCGCGTATTCAAGAAGGTTGAAAAACACTGCTCCAGAGAGAAAGAACGGCGGCTTCCTCGGCCATTCGGCTGTCGAAGTTTAATGTCGCGAACAATTAATTTTTCTATCGTCGACATTTTTAGCGAACTTTGCAAAATACAATTCTTACTGCACTGTATTCTCGTAACACATTACAGTATTGTCAAGATTATACGACAATGCTCCGTTATCATCTTCGTCTGGTAACGAACATTAATCACAGAAGAGCTTACGTGCCCCATTAAAATTACACAAAATTCTTTATATAAACAATGTCTTAATGTTTGTAAATGCAATTGCGTTTAATACGAGTACAGTACAGTCTTATCTATATCAAAATTAATTCCAGTTTGTCTAGAAAATTATTGTTAAATTTCACGAGGTTCTTTTCGCAGCTCAAATTGCCGAAATCAAAGATAAAAGGATTTTTCAGTAGGTATTAGCAATAAAATAAGCTCGGAAAACAAAGAAATTCAGTTTAAATTAACTATTATATTAGTTATTAACATACCGTCTCGTATCTCAAATTAAAGTCTGTAAGAGTATACAAGTAGACTCGGTTTTATATTAACTAAAGGCAATTGTAAAGACGAATATTTTAAGGTTTCATTTTAGTCATTTCATCGCCGAATGTTATACTTTATTAATTAAAGCTAAAGAACCACACGTTCTACAAAACAAAAAAGATTACTCTGTCTTTTCCACAAATTCTAAGTGTTTTTCTTTAAACAAACTTAAAAATTTACGTAAATATTCACTTCGTCTTCCGCGATTCTTCGAGTTATTAATTGTTGTCGCGCCGTATCTGTTCCTATATTTATCAGGAAGTAATTTGCATATCCGTGCACTCCGCGTAATGAGAATCATAAAAATTAATTTTTTCGTTAATACTTTACCGAACGATCTCAAATTTGTTTATATTTATTTATATTATTAATATCGATCATAGATATTTGTATATTTATGATTTCTAATTTATTTTATAAAATAATTACTAATTATGCAAATATGGCGCGTTTATTTATAAATGATTATCCGTAAATAAATACTTTATGGACGGATTTTTCAATATTCGAGATGATACTTTTGGTAAGAATAATTATTCCATAATGAATATCTCGACATTTAATAATTTCTTTTCTAATCAATCCTTATTCTTCCGATTAAAACTTATACCTCATAGAGATGCGTGAAGAATTTTTTAAAAATTAATCGTTAAATCAATTAAAATATATTTTAATTTTGTTGAGATGCGAGAATATATTCCGATGCGCAATGTACCAGAGTAATTTCTATATTCTGGTATAATAACCCGCGAGTGACCACGCAGGACGTTTTCATTTGAATAAATATCTGTTTTGTCGTTATATTGTGTATTTCTAACAACTTTGTTGAAAATTGCAAACGAAACTATTCAATAAACGAATACGTGACAACCGGCAGCGCTTAGAAGATGCAGCTTCCGTCAGTGTATAAGAACGGATGCGCTATCGCTTACGCTAAAACATATAACGCGCCCCGCTTACAAATTTACGCCGGTAAACAATCCGAAAATATCTTTTACTCGCGCGTTGTTACCGAAAGATAATCGTTCCTCTCCCGGCAAATCATCGTCTAGCACTCGTCGGTACGCTAAGGAAACACTAAGAAAATCTTTCCTTTGTATAAATCGTAAGTCGCCCCGTTTACAATAACATCGTTGATTTTTACAAAAAGTGTACTTTGTTGTCGTACGTACTAAAGAGAAATAAGATTGCCCCGTTTCTTTCGACCACTCGCAATAATTACGCAGTCGACGCCGAAAATAGAGAAGCTACGAAACCAGAAACACTCGTTTTACACTACATCCGAATGCGGTATACGCGTAGTGGACGCATAAAATAATACACACCTTTGCGAGAATAAACAACCGTTGGCAGTGGCGTAGCGAGGGGGTGCGAGGGGTGTATCGTGCACCGGGCGCTACTGGCAGAGGGGCGCCCAAATGGTCTCCGAGACAAACTATATGTGTTTCTGGAGGGAGAGGGGGCGCCAATAAAGCGTCGCGCCCCGGGCTCCAGTTACGTTCGCTACTCCACCCACCGTTGGCCACTTCCTATTTTCCCGAACCTGGCAAAGATCAATCGCTACGTTGCGCGGGAAACTTTTGAAAATATTATCTCGCGAACCGTGCCAAGAATTTCTACCGAAAACCAAAACAAAATGTTCCAAATTGATAGGCGGAGAAAACACTGTACCGTCTGGGACAAATTATGCGACCAAAAAAAAAAGAAAAAACAGCCGCGGAAGAAGAAAGTTACCGAAAACTTCCATACTAGTATTTCGTACCTAAGGTAAATTAGTAAAATAATTTGGTGAAAAGTTTTAGATTTTCTCCAAATAATTGTCGAAGAAAGAAACAAACCTTTAAAAAGACGAAAATAGAACGTAAAATGCCCGCGTAATCAAAAACATCTCGCGTTACAAAGGGCGCGCGCCTTATTAATTAATTAATATAATTTTTATCAATATTTACAACATAAAAGTCGATAGAATATCCGCCAATAACTTTTTTAATTACGCCAAATGGAGTACGCGTATTTCCGATAAGGTAGCGATACGAAACATCACTCGGCATTATATTAAATACATTATTTTGTATAGATTAGCAATTTATCACCCAGAAATTAAAAAAAAAAAATATGTTTGTAATTTGTACGCTTCCGAATTATCGATATTCGGGGGATTTTATAGAGTTTCGGGTTTAGAAGAGGGGACGTAAATTTGCAGATTATTCCGTCGTATCGAAAATTTGCAAAACTCATTAAATGTAATAAACTTAACTATTTTACAACTAAAACGAACTTTGTGATAAATAGAAATTGCGGATTTCGTATAACCGATACGAAAATTACATTTATTACGCAATAAAATTAAATATATTGTACGTATAATTAAAAACATTACTGTAAATTTTGATATCTTAGTTAAACATCGTAATTTTTCAAATCTGAAAGGAGATAAGAAAGATAGAGTTAATTGTTTTAGAAGGTTGCGAATGCCCTTTAACTAGCGATAAAAAAGAGTAATATTCCAGTTGATTATAATGTCTTATTTTTCATTCAGATAAAAAGTACCACCTCCTCGTGTTCCAGCCGCAAATAATTCCCGTAAAAAGATGGAAGAATTAGAAAACAGCGTTTCTTTACGCTCCATCAAGCGATTAGCTTCCATATCGGAAGCCGTAGACAAGGAATTGGATAAAAATAGAGCGGTAAGAATTTACGTATAATTTGTTTTAAAATGAGATACTTTCGTGCCATAAAAAATTAGAACTAATCGCGAAAATATTAATGTAGGTCTAATTGATCGAGTGATAGAGTGTAGAGGATTATTTCTAACGAAGGCAGCTGATAAACTTAGATAAAGTTAGCATTGTATAATAAAAATACGCGCGTAAGAAAAGACTTATTAGGGGTAGGATTTACACACGTAGATCGAAGATGTTTCTCCTCCACCAGATCGTAATGGGTAATACTGTATATATTATTTTTGGGGAATGAGCCAAGGTGCTCGTAGCCTCGTACCTCCAGGCCCTAAGCTGTAGCTTGTTTAGCCTAAGTACCGTATCTTCGTCTCCGGATTTTTACAAGCTTTTTGCCAAAATTTATAAATACGTAATTATATTTTAATAAATTTTCAAAATTGAATAAATCGTGAAGGCCGTTATAAACATTATTGAGAGTGATAGAATTCAATGAAAACAAATTATTATATTTTTCGAGATAAAAATGCTCCGAGTATGACGATTATTTTCGTATATTCTGATACCAAATGGTTAAATGAAAAGGAGTTATTTGACAAATGATTTTTAAGTTACGGGATAAAGAAAATGATTTCAAGGGATCGAAGAAAGATAAATTCCTAAATCCATTGTACAGTATTCGCAAGAAATAATTTCTGAGAAATTCCAATAAATTTTAAAAAATACTTTATTAATTTGACTTTCCAACAACTTTCAGAATTACATCGTCACACAAAATATTTCCAAAAATGACCATTTTTGAAAATTTTTAAAAAATTAAATTAAATTAGTGTCGAGTACCGGCAGTTCTACTCTACCCCATTTTACATACTGATAATTATTTTAAAATAATTAAGAAAGGCCTTATTGGCAACGGTATACGCCAGGCCGGATGGCCGAGCTGTTAAGACGACAGCCCACTGCTCTGGGGACTCGGTATCGAAACCAGCAAGGTCGAAAAATCCCCAGGAATTTTTCGAAGGGTGGTCCGTCCCGATATGTCGGGCCTCGCCCCTCTCCACCCGGCCGCACCATTGCGGGCTCGCTAACGGAGGCCCTCCTAGTGCCCGCAGGAAAGAGCCTTAAGGACGAACGGACATTCTGAGGTGGGAACATTTCAAAAATCTTTAACTAATAATACCTCGAAGTTTTAATGATTTTGCTTAACATCGAACAATTCTTATATACAGTAGAGCGTCGATTATCCGAAAGAATTGCAGTCGGCAAATTTAAATTTTCGCCAGTGCTGTGGCGCTGCAATCTCTGGCTATGTCTTGGGCTACTCAAATATTTTACGTTTTTGATACTAAATTAACTTCTGAAGTATAATTTTTTATTGTTTTTATATTTCTCAATACATTTATTTTCCAATTTATAATTAGAAGTTCAGACTATTTACAAAAAATTAATTTTTGAGTCTATCAATTCTTCCTTTTCACACACCATAGAAGTACACCTTTTACATTTGTTTGAAGAATTCACTTCATTAAAAACAATTAACAATAATTGTTAATTGTTTCTAATCAAAAAATTTTTGTCAAAAATTAATTTTTTGTAAATAGTCTGAACTTGTAATTATAAATTGGAAGAAAAATATCCTGAGTTCATCATGCATTTGATACATTTATTTTGTTTGTACAAAATAAAAAAATAATTTTTAACGATACAATAGTCTTCGTTCTCGCAAAGGAAAACCATGCGTAAGCGAGAAGCGAGAAATATCACTAGCGAGAGCGAATTTCTGGTTCTCGCACATATCTGACAGCTTTTGATATTTATCGCGTCTCGCCTCTTCTCGCCACATATTCTCGCTCTCTCGCGTCTGCATAGTCGCACCCTTAGGCTTCTTAACATCGACAAAAATTCCACGCGAAGCGACACGCAACGGAGAAAAATTTCAACACGGCATAGGTTAATATATTTTTTCGTACATAATCGGTTATCCGAATATATCGAAATTTTTTCGAACAACCCCAGTCCCCAATTGATTCGGATAATCGACGCTCTACTGTATTTGGAATTAATTTTTTGAGTAATTTTATGAATAAGATAATCTTTTTATAAATTCATCAATTACTTCCACGGTTATTTTCTAAACATTATTCATTCGATTATTTTTTGTTGTGACTTATCCGCATAAAAACAGCGGTATAACTATTTTCCAATTATACAGCTGTTTTTATGCGGATAAGTAACAACAAAAAATAATCGAATGAATAATGTTTAGAAAATAACCGTGGAAGTTTAAATTTTCTCACTAGATTCGATGATTTAATGTCACAGTTTTCAATACGACTTTCACGATTCGAGATTCCTCCGTATCTAACGTCGGATGCCGGCGTGTCACACCCGCAAAATAAGCCGCGCAGGATATTAACATTAAAAGATGTTTTCGGATAACTTATTTAATCTATAACAAATAAATCAAGCGACTTTTTTAAAACGAAAATCCTGCGTAGTAATTCCTGAATATACTCGGCACGAACTCGAACCAGTTAGGATATAACAATGGACAAGCAAATAAATATATACATATATAGAATTGTGACGTATTATCTCAACTATTATCTACGCAAATCTCTCCTTTGTATAAAGCGAAGCGACTTAAGGCCTCGCGCTACGATGCCTTAAGCCGCGATTTGGCCCCTCTCGAGTAGTTTTATTCTATAAAAATTCTAAAAAATTCTCACTTCTCGTTGTAAGCGGAATAAAATGAATCGAATGCCTCTTTTTATATTTAAATGTTCCGAAATTATAACATTTCTTACCGATTAAGTCTACATTTCTTCTAATTGCCGCCTGGTAACTCGTAAAATTTAAATAAGTAACGGAGGATGAAAATCTAATCTGTAAACTTAATTATAATACACCGAAAAAGTGCTAATAAGTTAAGTAAGTTGAAATATTATAAATTCGTTATTTAAGTGAAAACTCGGAATATGAAAAGAAACTCTATAAAAAAAAATCCAGTAACGAGTTGATTAACTTTCCCGGCCGCATTCCAAACTGCGCGTGCCGCCATCTGTTACGATATTTTATCGAAAAACTTCTTATATTAATCGTTATTCTTATATTAATCGTGGCTAAAAGCTTAATTTTGAGGCTAGGAATAAATTTTATAAACAAAAATTGTAAATGCTAATAACGAGTAAAATTATTAAGTTCAACCCCACTCGAGATACGACGCGCGACCCCTTTATCTTCCCGCTCTCTCCACCTTTAATCACCAAAATTTAACGACATCGACCCCCCTAATAAACAAACCTCCGGGCAAAATTTCGGACATTTTCGACCAAAAGCGCGGGAGTTATTAAGTTTCAAAATGGGTGAACGAAATCTCGCCCCCTATACACACACACACACACACACGCTAACATCCCGAATTTCTCGACGTTCGAAAGTCCCCCGGAGTCGAAAAATGTGAAAATCTGCGGGGCGAGTTTTCGATCGACGGCCAAAAACGGAACGAATTTAACTTGGTAAGCAAAACCCGAAATTTTGAATTTTAATTTTCATTATAAAATATTTAATTAAAAAAATAACTTTAGAATTAATTATTCATTATTAACGTAATTTCTAAATTTTAAATATAAAAATAGCAACGATACGATTATTATTTTTATATTTAAAGTTAATTATAATTGATGGGCGCGTTTTCGATTACGAATGTTTACGTAATTGACGAATTTGAATATTCTTCACTTAGACATTGAGTGGAAAACCGTTACGATTGCGGCGAAATTAGCAAATAAAACTTTTGAAATGTTTTTTAACATAAAATATATACATATAGAGTAAAATCATTTGTTGTACAATTTTTTATTGCAACATATAGGTCATTGTTACTCCATCCAGGCTTTTAAATAAGAGCAATAATTGTTACGCAATATTAATTACGGTATACTTTACCCAAGTTTTCTATCGATAATTAATTAAAATTTTTAATAATTTCGTTGGAGAATCCCGTAGACGCTGGTCGTACGAGAATATTAACGTAATATTTTTTGATGGTTTCGGGTATATTTTATGTGGTAAAATTATAAAGAATTTTATGACTTTTTCTTTTAAAGGAATATATTTTATAATTATAACTATAATAAATTCTAAGGACCGTTAGAGGATCGAATGGAATAATAAACGTCGAGACGTTAAATTTAACGAATTTACGCGGCCGAAATTGGTCGTTGCCACACTTTATTGGCAATTACGTGTCCCGAATTTAATTGTAAATTAGAAAATTTACGAAAAAGTTCGCTTATCGGATTTGTATAAAGGAAACGCGCTTAACAATAGTTTTCGCTACTATAAAAGTTAAAAATATATTTTAATTCGTATATTTTCCACATGGTAAAATATTCTATACAAGTTGATAAACTATATTTAATAATAAATGATTCCTGTGGATGTCGAAATCTGTTCTATTTTCTTTATCCTTTTTTAAACATTTGAACTAAAAATTTTTAAGCCATACTCGAATAATAAAATTAGGCGTTTTGGGCATTTTAAACCAATTTCTTTTTTAAATCTTAAAGAGCTTTTCGGCAGAGAATGCCATTCCCCGCATCTTCTCTCATCTTCAGAATTGCTATTAACGGTCAAATTTTAATGTTTTTATACCATATGATTTATATTTTATAAGCATTTTCATTTATTTAAACTAAAAATCCAGGGTTTAATTTAGAAAAGACTCGTGGATCGTAATATCCAATTCGTACTTGGAGCATCCGACCGTTTGATTAATTTTGACACCAAAACCTTCGATTACAACGCGCTTCGAAGGTGTTCTTTAAATGCGTGGCGGCATTACGTCTAAAATTTAGATTCGATTCCCGTAATTCGATGGTTAAAGTGTTAATTATAAAAATAAAAATAGCAATGAGCGAAAATTAAGGTAAGGTCAATTAATATTAATTTTTAATTATAGTTAACTAGTAGTTGTATAATTCGATTTAAATCTGACCGATTTCAATTTTACAGCTACATTTTGAATACGTCGCTAGATTATTATCTAATTCAACATTTCATCGGAGACCGAATGTCTTTTAACCTTTTATCAAAGCGTTTATCGTTGTCCGCTACACTTTTTTTCGCAGTTACAATAAGCAAAATTGCACCAGTGAGGAGGTGAAATTGTTTATCGTGTCATCGATAGCATCCGGGATCGTACCACACCCGACTGAATTTTCCAAATTGTTTGTCTTTTTCTCCCTCACCCCTCCTAATGCTATTTTCCCCTCTTCTTTTCCCTCTCGAGTACTCTTCCTCCTTTAATATTACTTAGACGGGGTTAATACCGAAAAAACTTTAAATTAACTTTAAAAAATACGATTTTTATCATAATTTTTCATCTTTACTGTTAAATAAATATTTGTAAAGCCTAAAAATATATTTATTCTTATATAAAAACAAACTGAAGTCATCTGTTAATTTAAGTATAAAACTTAATTACTTTTCCTTATTATTTATTAATAAAAAATTAATAAGGAAATTAATAATAATAATAATAATTATTTAAATTAGCATTTTTTAAAAATTCTTAAATATATTTTTACGCGCAAAAGTTATTTTAAATGTATTATTATTATTATTATTTAATTACAATTTTAAAAAATAAATTCATAAAACATATAAATAATATGATTAAATAAAATATAGCAGGATATTAACAT
>NW_019385352.1:166983-169565 GCF_000671375.1 Centruroides sculpturatus
GTTTGCTCATTATACGAAGAATTAATTAAAAAAATAAAATAATATAAATAAATATATATATAGACTTATAGATAAATTCTAAAAGAAGAAAATTATAAAAAGGAAATAAAAATATATATGAAATATCAGTAAATTGCGATAAAACGTGGTACGATTGTCATCTATTATTATATACAATTATCAATTGGCATCTGGTTTTCGACCCTATGGCGTCACACGAGAACGATAAAAAAGGAAAGTTTCCAAAGATTTCATTCGAAAACAAATTTTTTTCCTTCGGTGTTTAGAGAAGTTCGATAAATCACGCGGCTCAGAAAAGTCGCACGAAAAAAACAAGCGTACCTCTAAACCGTGTGACGTAAGAAGGATATAAAAGTAGTCTGGAGTTGTCGGACAAGTCACATGCCATTGGTTTCTCGTTACACACGCACACGACTCGGACTGGAAAATTGGGTTATAAACATGACGTAGTTAATAGAAATTGATAGTCTGAACTTCAAAACAATTAAAAAAAGGGGAGAGGAAAACGCTGAATATCGGCTCGTGCTCGCGAATGACGGGTCGATGACGAGTACGAATAAACGAGAGAATTTCTGGGGTCTTCGGTGGCCGTTATCCATGCCGAATTTCTTAAAAAAGTCGGAATTTGATTACGAAACTGTACCTTTATGGCAGCAATCTACGCCGGTGGACGTGCAAGACGGAGAAAAGAAGAAGAAAGGTTTGAGTTTTTGGAAGGCCACCATATTCGTCGCCGGCGAAATGGCTGGAAGTGGTGTTTTAGCTCTACCCGAAGCAGTCAGTAATATCGGTAAGTCGAAATTATCTTTGTTTTCTTTAAACTATATCTGAACTTGACTCGATTGTTTTCGAATCTGGTGATGAATCACGCGGCCTACATTACATAAAATAGGGCTATCGCCTGACGTAATATCAAATAGCGGTTAAGGTTCAGGGTCTCTCCTACAGATAAGTAATTTCAAGTTAATTCCTTATAAAGAATGTATTTTCCGATGAACAAATTATAATTTTAATTAATTGCGAGTTTGGTAGTTAATGGGGGGGTTACTTTTCGCTGTAAACGAGTCAACTAATTGAGGATAGATAAAGAAAGGACAGCGAGCGGACGAGCAGATGGATGGAGAGAGGGAAGGACAGTAAATACACGAAACTTTATCTCTCTTAATGCCAGAGATAGACATTTTTTAAGTGCAGAAGTATAGGGAAAATGACTGTATGTTGAAGAATATTTAACAAATAGGAAATTTGGCGGCTTAGTAATTAATTTTCGCCGCCGTATTCGTCAGTCACGTTACTAGAAAATAGATAACGAACGAATGGACAGACAGACGGGCAAAATGGATGGATGGAGGGAAGCGTAGCATTCAATAAATAACAGCTTTTATCTCTTTTAAGGCTCGAGAATGCTAGATTTTTAGATACGCGATTGTAGAATGTAGTTCGAACGATGATACGAAATTCCGAAAAAAGATTGGTCCGTCCTGTATAATTTCTTAAAAACTTCGAGGCCCGTGCGTGGAATTTTTAAAAGGGTAGAGACTTTCGTAACGTAGTTCATTAAGTTTCAAAATATAGAGTAACGTAATATAGGAATGGGTAAACGAGTACAAAATAAATATAATATAGTAATTTCATTTCATTTTTTGCCAAAACGACCTTCAAACCCCCGGCCGCACGACCTTGAAAACCTTAACACTGTTTTCTAGTGTGAGAGAAATCTTAAAACAGAGCACAGAAGGATGAAATTATATTTAAAATTATTCGAATTTCTCAAAGTATAATTATATATTTATAATTAAGTAATTATTAAAAGAGTTAATTACGTGCTTATAATTAATTAATAATTAATTAGTACATTTGCTTATTTATTGTAATTGTAAAACGAAAAATAGAATTTAGAATAATAATTTATCGAGAATTTATAAATTTTTTAAGATAATAAATGAACAACTATTTATAATTGACATTTCTAAAAATAAAGATGTTTTAATTAATAATTATTTAATATTATTTTAATTAATAAAGTTTAAAACTATTTGAAAACTAATACTAGAGAGGAGTTTGAGGCTGTCAGACTTCTAGCAAACTACACCAAACTAGATTTAAAACTGTATAGTCAGTTGGTCTGTATATCTATCTGCCTACATTCACACGCTGCATCTTGAAAACTTTCACGGATACTAAATAACTATATCAATAATAGGTACTGGTATCTTTCATAAGGGGCTGTCGATAAACCACGTTTACACCGGATGTTCTCTCTAAGCTGCTCGAATTGTTGCCGCGCAGGCGAGCATGCACACCGTTTACTTATTTCTCACTCTGCAACACGATTATTTCTGCGTATATTTCGATTAAATACATTAAATCAGTGACAAAAGATAATATTCCGTATAAAAGTATGTTTTAAAATGAATTTTAATCTCTACTTTATAATAAACTAGCTGTTACTCGCGGCTTTGCCTGCGCGGATTTTGCAAGCAAACCCCATTTATATTCAGTATTTCAACAACCATAGTAATTGTTATATAACACCTACCACTGAGAGCTAATCTTACCCG
>NW_019385352.1:177071-257650 GCF_000671375.1 Centruroides sculpturatus
AGATGTGATTTTTGTTACTCCTTTAGCTGCTTGAGTCTTCTTGATTATACAGTATGTTTCTTAAATAAGATTGAACTTCAGCCTACTGTAGACCTGTTTACGCCATACTGCCCAGCAACATTAGGCATCTTCTGCCCACTCTCTACCTTTGCTATTATACTCTCACCTTTCGAAAAGAAAAACAGACGCAAAACTTAACGAGTGCCTACCCGACAGTCTCACGAATACATAAAATAATTGTTTTGTCAGAAAAATAAAAGGCTGAAATTACAAGGAAGAGTTTCAAAATTCGGAGGAATAATATCCGATCGGTACATATCGGCTTGAGCGTCGATGTCGACGTCTCCCGCACCCCGAAAAGTTTCGAATTGTTGCCCGAAGACAAGGGAAGACCAATCGGTATTCATTAATTTACGTCGCTTCTTCTTGTGTTTGTTCTGTGGGGTGTTCGTTATCCGATCATGTGTTCGTTGTCCGAACATAAAAATCTTTCGCGAAAGTGTTCGTTATCCGATTTGTTCGTTATGCGATCTGTTCGTTAACCGATCACCCACTGTATTTAAAATATAAATCTTGTATTTATTATATAAATAAGGTAACAGAAGCTTCTAATTTGACACTCTTGACGCTTAATTCTTGTTTTATTTACTCTGTTTCTAATTTAAATACAAAATATCATCACACTTCCGCTTTTAATTATATAAATTTCTTTTGCTTGTGGAAGTTTGATATTATACTTTTATAAAATTTATTTACGGGATGAAATGGAAGACTTGTTTTCAATTCTTCTTACAGGTCTTCAAATCTTTAGAAATCCTTTGGTTTTTTTTTGTATTTTTATGTAAATAAATTTTAATTTTTTTTCACTAAACAATTTCTTACGATGATAACGAGATAATTACAGGTAATTGTAATTAAAATACTTTATAATTTGACGCATTACATTGTGTCACTTTATTACGAACATCTGTCACGAACGCTTTACGAAGACCACGAAACTGATATACGTAAAGTTACATTAAACATTACCGAGTGCCATTAAGATTAACGTGATAAAATGCAGCTTAATTAAGAGCACGAGGGTCTGCAGAGGTGGAACGGGGTAATCGCCCCACCCTGGGATCAAGTAAAAAATTCCACAAATTATAATAGTACAAGTGTTTTTTTAGATTCCTTACACCCTGGATGCTTGGATGCAATATTGTATTCCATGATCTATTTGTGAAGTAATTAAATATAAATATAGTACTGTAATTATTTACCGCAAGCTTTGTCTCCCCCACACCCACAATTAAGAATTTATTTAAAAATTAATATAAATAAATTACTCCTTCTAGGACCATCTCACTGCACGAAAGAGTATATTTAATAGAAGTGATGCTTATTGGAATTGTTGCAGGAGTTATTTCTAGTTATTCGGCACTTAACGACATCTTTAAACCAGATGCTTTCACTCTCCCGTGTTACATTAACTTAACTGCCGCTAGCAGTGGCAATTCCTGCGGACATTAACAGCAATAACGCATTTCGATTGTAAATGTTACCAAAGAAATAACGAAATTTCGTGTATTTGGAAATAATAAATAATTTATATTTATTATTAATTTAATTCACAATTGAATAAATACTTGAGTAAATGTATCTTTATTAACAGATTATATTATTTTGTAAAATAAAATAATATTTTATTATTATATTCCTCGCTGATTATTAATTCGCATTGTTATTCACGTTTCCACAACAAAGAAACGTATGTAAAATATAATTTTTAAGTTCGTGTCACAAATATTATAGATTTTATCTAATATTTTATTCAATAATTTTGTAGAAAATGATATTTTTAATTATCTAGAAGAGGCCCGAATTTATACATAGAAGCTAAACAAGCGGCAGATTAGGGCCTCGTAGGCCTCCTCCTATATCTTATAGCTTAGGCCCACAATAAATCTAAATTGTGCCCTGTCTGGCATAAGATCTGTATTTATTTAAAGACGCTCTTATCAAGAAGAAAAAGTTATTCGAATTTTATAGAATAAATGAATATAATTTTATTTGTATAATCCTCAACCAATACACAATTTCTACTTCTATAATGAAAATAAAAGATTTGAAATCTTCATTTTAATTATCTGCTGTAGCGTGATTCTTAACCAGGGGTCCGTGGACTTGAAAGGATAAAAATCAATTTATTATCTTAATTTTATTGTTTGAAATTGTTTAGTATCGTGTTAGGGAAGAGGCGCATATACAGTAAAACCTGTTCGAAACGGAAACCGGAAAAATGTTCGGTACCGTGCGATTCCGGTTTACATAGGTTTTACTGTATATATATTATTTTATACATTTAAAAGCATTATTCCGAGAAGGCATCCATAGAACAAACCCTCCTCTCGATCTATAGGTGTAATATTAGAGAGCGATTCTTCCGTACATAATTATTAAATGCTTTATAAAATTTTATTATAGAGCTTAAAACACGATTCTGTTTTCATTAACAGTTAAAAGAAGGATTTATAAGGCTCCAAGTTAAAATTCTCACTTTAACTCTCTAGCCGCTTGCTAGAAAAGCTAATGTTTCGGCACGAAAAATACACTAAACCTGAATTGAAGTATCCAATAACGTATATTTTTTTTACTAAACTAAGTCTATATCTTTGTTCAATCTCGTGCTTAAGTTCTATATAATTTTAGTTACGGACCAGCTAAAATAATAATAATAATAATGATAAAAAGGAGTCTATAGATAACCTCTCGAACATTTAGGATTATGCCAAAGTATAAAAAGAATTGCTGAAATAAGTAAATTTAGTGAAAAGTCTTAATCGTATTCAATATTTATAGTTTCATATAATATAATAGTTTTACATTAAATAGCATTATTTAATTTACATAAAATATTCAATACGTTCATTTAAAAATAATTAAGAAATATACAGTAAAACCTGCCCAAAACGAAAACTTGCCTAATAGGTAATTCCGGTTTACACAGGTTTTACTGTACATATAAAGTTAAAATGCAATCAAACAAGAAAATTTATGTGATTAATATTGTAAAATCTCTTTAAAAATTAAATCTTTTTAAACAAAATTTTGAAATGCTGAATAAAATGTAATTTATATTTAATTATTAGAATGGTTCATTTGCATTAAACTTTAATTAAGAATTAATCAATTACTTTTAAAAATTCCACTTTTAATTAAGATTGAATAATACATTTTCATTAATGAAGAATTAATTCTCTGATTACCACACATAAATTTAAAGTTTAAATACGTGGTAGAACGTCACGTTGTTCTGGCCGCATTGTCGAGAACAATCCTAATTTGAAGAAAATGGAGGAAACTATTTTGACAAGACCGATTCGCGCGGACAACAAAAATTAACACCAGGAGTGACGTATTCGTTCAATTGTCTCGTTCGTTGACGCCGATTGTCGACTTAAATTTGTCGCTCGTGTGAACCGACTTTCGTTATGCAAAAATTTTTTAAATTGCTGAAATTCTTATATAAAGGATATTCATAAATACAAGTTATAAAGTATTTTACACGCCATTATCTGTATTTAATAACAAAATTAATTTGTTCGAGGAATACAAGAAATTGACTTGTTCTATCTTCTTGTACTGGTATTTATTTTTTAATTTTTTCCTCCCGTGGGCACCAAGAAAGCCTTTTTTACCATACCCATTGTGGATTTTCCGGGTGTCGAGATCCGGGACAGACCACTCGCGAAAACTTCAAATTTGATCCCTGGCAACCAGACCCGACCATCGATGCTATACTGGTTATCGATTAATCTATTGTTTTGACAATTAAAACCAGCTCTTACAACCAAACTGGTTTCTGAAAAACCCGTCGTTGAGTAGTCGTAAATCGGACTCGTGTTATAGAGGTTCTGTTCTCAAAAATACAGTACGAACTATATAGTACTATATCGATATATTTAAAACAAAAAGGGGCTAAGTCACTACTAATAATTTGAGGTTTGTTTTTTTTTGTAGGCCGCCATTTTAACCGCTCGGCCATCCGGCCGCCGACGATTTGAGACGACCGCTTATAGTTTAAATTAAATAAATTAAAAATTGCAGCCGGGAAATTTTTAATATACGACGTCACAATAAATAATTGCTCGTTTCTATTAACTTGTTTATAACGCTCAACAATGTTTAACAGTGACGACATTGTAATAAACGCTTAACGTTGAATCCACAAAAAATAGAACTGATCGGTAATTTTATTTTATTTAGATTTAGTAATGTTAAAAAATAATGCAAAAGGTCAAAAATTACTAAAGAAAAATAAAAACAATAACGGTAAAATGCTGGATGGCGCGCGAGCGCACGACACGTTTGTCCCGTTGTATCTTTGTCAACGGTATCATCTGCGTGATAAGAGCTTTATACCCCGTTCGCACCGAGCATTTCGATCTAGATTGTGACTAAGGTCGGAGACTGTTCCGTGGTGCGAACGCTCTCGACCGTTTCAATCTCGACTGAAACGAGGCTATATCGCGATTGACTGGAGAGAGTTCTCGAAACTAGATCCAGTCATAAGAGAGATCCCACAATCCCGCGCGCGAGAAAATACAAGATGGCTGCAGAACACGTGTCGGGCTATCGACAGAGAAATAAAAAAGACATCTGGAGAGACGACGACATCTATCTATTATTATATGTATGGCAATAAAAGGTATTTATTTCTAACCAAAACTTCCATTTTGTTTGTTGGTGTTGGTGACTTACCGCGTAGTTACGTCAGTTTTATGATCGCGTGTAATAGCCAGGTTCTTCTCGAGCGAACTGCCTGTGCGAATGGCACGACGTTCGACTAGCGACAGTCACAATCGAGATCGAAACGAGTCGTGGATTGTGCGAAAGTAGTATTACAGTCCACCCACCTATAACACGGTAGATACGTTCCGGTTTATATGAATCCATTTTCTACGAGTCCAGCCAATCACAGCCCGGCACGTATGCAGTTTGAAAGGTTTCTTCCATAAAATTAATCAATTCTAGACTAATTCGACTCAACATTTCCAAAATACGCATGTTTTTGGGAAAACAAGCTTAAGCAATGACGAAAGTTTTCCGATAAGTTATTTTTCTGCGAAAAATTCGCTGAACTTTGGAGACATCATTAATAGAAATAATTTTTATGGCCGTTGAATAAGAAATGTTTTTTTTTCACAAAAAATGTATAAAATTACAGAACTGTATTAGACTTGCAATACCTAATTTATATATNGAAAAAATTTTTTGCTTAGAATCTGCTCAGCAAAATATTTTTTGCTCAGAGAAGTATATGTTCCGCTCATCTACAAAAAAATTAGAGGGAACATTGATGATAAGTCGGACAAGGGGGTGGGGAGAGGTTGAACTTCAATGCACGTACCGTACGTTTTATTTCATAAATTTTACACACTTCGTACATTTTATTATTCATTAAGTGATAAACATATTGCGGGGTCGAGTTTTGTTGACGTTCGAAGAAGGGAGGGGAGATTTTGATTTTTTTTACCCCCGAATTTTCCCCAGTTTTGCTCGAATTTGGGGACAGTTTCCTACTTACTCCCCGACTCTTACGCTCGTGATCAGGCGTATGTAAGAATGAATAAAATACCGAAAATAAATGCATATTTCATTAAAGATTTGTATTTTTACATCATTTTTTATATATTGATTAACACAGTAACGGTATTAAGCCTAGTACACGGGTGCCGTTATACCTGGCAGGTATATCTGAACAGGCGCGCCCATCCGGTATACCGTATGTGTGTACCCGGTTTTATACATGTCTTACACATCTATTATATCGACAAAAACAATACGTTATACTACATATACATGTAATTATTTTAATTCTTATTCCTAATATATGATTATTCATAAGAAGATTATTACTATACTCTACATGTACTGTATAATATCTAAGCCGGATGGCGAGACGACGTCCGGTCGGGGCATAGTATACTTATTAAAGTTTTACTTTGACTTGTATTTTGTATTACTAGGTATGAGAGAAGAGATTGAGGCTGCCCAGTCACAAATACAGAGCCTCCGAAAGCCATAACATTAGTAAGCAAAGTAAAAACAAGGGTTTTCGTTCAATTTATATCGTTTCTATGTTACGCTTTTGTATTAAAGATTAAATTCTAGGGCCTTCTCGTGACTCTGCCGGCACTTACTCTATTTCGACTCGAGAATATAAATATTTTGATATAAAATTAAAACTAAATTAAGATTTTTAGCATTTCTCATAATTTAATTTTTACTAGTTTTAAAAGTAATAATTATAATTTCTGTACAAGTAATAACGCCAAAGGTGGTTCCTAATAATCCTTAAAACTGATTAAAACTGATTAAAATATCTCTGTGAGAAATTTGGATTCGAGTCCTAGTCGGATTGGCGGAAATTTTACGGTCTGGCTCGGATTTGTCGGGCCGCTTCTTTACTAAAGACTACTCGACCTGGCATTCGGGGTCCTCGTCTTCGTGTCTGGTAAAAACGTCCGCTGGGTACTCTGGCGAATCTGGATTTTAGAACTTCGGAAGTTTTTCATCAGTAGAAAAGAGAAGAATAGCAGTTAATTTTTTCAGCTTTCTCCTCCAGCCTCCAATGATTTATTTTTGATTACGGAACTGATATGTAGAACCCGCCCCTCACTCCCGAGCTAACAACGGGAATCTAGTCGAACTCATTATAAGTTATATTATAGATATATTTAAAAGGTCCTCTTAGCGAGCGCGAGATCAAAACAGAATCCTCAACGAGAGGACATGTTACAAAGGTCTTCTCGATATCTGGAAGAGACGGCCGGATGGCCGAGCAGTCAAGATGGCAGCCTACCGCCCTGGGCGGACGGGTCGAAAAATCCCGAGAATTTTTCGGGGGTGGCCGTACGGATATGCCGGATCCCGTTCCTCACCACCCGGCCGCCCCATTGTGTGCCTGGCCGAATCCATAATGGGATGGCCAAAAGAGGCCCTCTTAGTGCCCGCAGGGCGGAAAGAGTTTAAAAAAAAGATGTCCGGAAGAATAGAAAATTAAGATTATTACCGGAAGATATATTTACTATAAATTACAATTCATTTATTTATCTGCCACGATTAGATTTAAAGTACAGTACAATCAATTTTCATTACAAATGCATTTATAAATTGATATAATTACGAATATATTGTTTAATTTTAATTATGCAAACATTTATTTAGTAAATTAGTTGAATAATTTTTTTGATTATTATTATTCTTAGACCAATTATTAAAATAACAACAATTTAATGAATTCAATTTAATATATTCTATTATTTAATCGGCGCTTTCAATAAAAAAATTGCAAGAATAATTTCTAATTTAGTCACTAGACAGCGCTTCTAATACATATTCGCGTGTTTATTAGTAAATAAATTAACTTTATAGCCAGAATCTAGCACAAATTATTTCTAAGTTTTAGATAGTCAATAAGTATAATTGTGATGAAAAATTTAAAATAACTTAATATAAAACGTTTATTAATTATTTAAATAAATATTTATCAGGATGGATTGGAATTCTGATTATCATTGTATGCTGCGTGAATGCCGGTTATGCGGGAGTATGTTTAGGACGGTGTTGGTTAATCTTGGAAGAAAGGTGGCCCGAATATAGAATGAGAATGCGATATCCATATCCCGCAATAGCGTATCGAGCTACGTGCACATGTATGAGGTAAACGTTTCGGTTGTAAGAGTATGCCTTAAAGCAAAAATAAGAATTTTATGCTGTATGAAAAAATTTAAAATAAAAATATACAAGGAAAAATCAGTAATTAGGTTACAAACAAACATTTACCAAAATTAAGTAAAAAAAATTCCAAAATAGAACGTCATTTTTAACAAATTCTCTATAAACATTTATTTAACCACTTGTCTCAGCGTATGGGCCCACCAGTCCTCGACAGAATAATACCAACTGAACACCGCAAGTTGGCGCCTGACCAACGGGCTGGCCGTGTGGAATTTTCTGGGTTTTCTTCACGTTTGTAACACCTAGATTGGGGCCAGTTTTCCCGGGAGGCATCTTCCTCGGCAGATCGCCCACGTAAGCAAGAACCAAACCAAACGTGTGAACAAGTGCTTGACTAAAACATTGTGATCATCCTTTCGAATCTTTAAAAGAAAACTTGAAGGTTTTTTAAAGTGATAAACAGATTCGGGAACACGTATTGCGGTGATTCCAACAGCAATCAATTGATTTTGGTGCGACACGTTTTCAGAAGTTAGTAGACGGTTCGGACAAATGCCTAATTGTCTAAGGGGATTCTATTAGAACATTCATTTTTCTTGTTAGAAATTTTGTTAATTTGTTTGTAACCTAATTACTGACTTTCCATCGCACTTTTAATTAATAAAGATAATTTTATTCCAAGACGAACGTTTTACAAATTCCATTAATAAAATATAATTGTACTGTATATTCGACTTTGAGTTTTGCCCCGATGGTTTTAAGAAACTATCGGTGCAAAAGACTATCACATTGACGCGTGTTAATTTATATAATTGTAAACTAACTAATTCTTTTGTTTATTTATTTATCTTTTTAAAGAGCCAAGAGCTATTCTACCTGTATATTAATGTTTTGGCCCTCGATGAAGTTCGACTGTGGATCTTATTTTGGCTTGATCGCGATTTTTCTTGTTTTACAAGGACGAATATATTAAATAATATGAAAAAATTGACAATATGTAGCTAATTACTTAAGTGCAACCTGAAATTCTTATCGAAAGATTCGAAAACTGTACTTTAATGGGCATTTTTGGCACGTTGTATCATTTCAGGTATGTTGTATCCTTCTGCGTAGACTTTACGCTTATAGGAGTTAGCACGGTCTTTCTTCTCTTGTGTTCTCAACTGGTTCAACAATTAGTTTGCTCATTATACGACTTATCCTTCTGTTTTTGGATTCTAATCATTGCTGCAATTTTATGTCCATTGATGTGGCTGGGTACGCCTAGTGATTTCTGGTAAGAAATGAAGTTGATGTGGATTTTAGATTACATATTTTTTCCATTAATTGATTTTTTTACATTAATTTTAGGCCAGCCGCAGTTGGAGCATTCGCTTCAACAGCCATCGCTTGCGTTCTTTTGATCATAAATATTTTATCCGAAAAATCCAAAGTGCAACCACCAAAATATAAAATTGCCACCTTGGAATCATTCTTCTTAGGCTTTGGTACTGTGGCATTTGCATTTGGCGGAGCTTCCACCTTTCCAACATTTCAGAACGACATGGAAAAGAAAGAATTATTTCCGAAATGCGTATTGGTTGCATTTTCAAGTAAGAATGTAAATTTATAATATTTAGTTTAGTTTTTCAAGTAATATAATTTAAGTTAATATATAAATTATATATGTGTGTGTATATTTTTTAGTACTGTTACTTTTGTATATACCCGTTTCTGCTTGTGGATATCACGTATTCGGATCATCGGTTCATCCTGATATTTTATTATCTTTAGAAGATAATCCATTGAAAATGACTGTAGAAATATTATTAGCCGCTCATTTGTTTTTTGCGTTTCTCATCGTTGTAAATCCACCTGCCCAAGAATTGGAAGAGTTCTTTAAAGTTCCTCGATGTACGTAACTTCTTCTTTAACCATAATGTCATTTAAGCCATAATATCCATAAATCAGAAATTATTGTTTAAATATATATGTATATATTTTAAATTTCAGCTTTTAATTGGAAAAGAATTGTATTGAGAACTTCTGTAATGGGCGTTGTTGTTTTCATTGCTGAGAGTATCCCTCATTTTGGAAAAATTCTAAATTTTGTAGGTGGTTCTACGGTAACATTGATGACTTTTGTCTTTCCACCAATATTTTATATGCGCCTCTGCGATCAAAGACATCCAAAATGGCCAAAAAGGTAAATATAAATGTAATACCGTATATACATATATATACAAAATTCATATCACGTGGGCGTTCCCCGAGAAAATTTCAGGGGGCAAAGCTTGGAGACAAGTATTATATCAATAAATTTTTATTTAATTATGTTATTTCATTTTTGGGGGTGTTTTCACAATTAGATTGTAGAATATATTACAGTATTGCATCAATACAATAAAGCAACAACAGACAAAATCCAAAAAACAAAGTGTTCCGTGGTCGAGGGTGTAATGTTACCTATCTCAATCACTTTTACGATTATTATTTGTGGAATTTTTACTCTATTCTACGGGTGAAGTCGAGTGCCACGTTTGCTCCCCTCTATGGACGTGCATGCACACAAGCTGACGCCTCAACCCATTCTGTAAGTCTTCTCATTAAAATTCCACACGCTTTTTGAATCTCCCCGTATTTTTTTAATTTGAACGGATTTTGAATTGACTATACCAATGAATGTAAATTCGATATTTCAATTATTAATATTTTTTATTTTGGCAATGTTCATTTTATTATATGCGGTATATTTAGTAATATACGATATACAGTATACAGTACATACAGTACAGTGGGTGATCGGTTAACGAACATAATCCGTTCCAAGACTTTGTTCGCTATCCGAATTGTTCGTTAACCGATTATCGATTTACCATAGGTTTCTATGGGAATTTGATTAATTGGTTCTGGAGATCCCCCAAAATAAAAAAATATATACTTTCTTACTACCTTTATTTATATGTGTTGATGATAATGAAAATACATACATACATAGTCTTGCGTTTTTATTAGTCGTGTTTTTTTTTCTGTTTGAAAGGGTTAAAGAATCTGTCTAATGTCTATTGCTTTTCTCTCTTTTTCAGGATTTTTCGTAAGTAATTAATAGCATTGCAATTGCAGAAATCCCCAAGCCTTAACCTGGTTTGGATGCCATTCTAAAACAATTGTTCTGACATCCTCCCACTTCTTCAAAGGATCTTTAATATAAGATATCGGCATTAATCCTCTTTTTCAGAAGAAAACATATCTCGCCGAGTTTCTTGGTGTTCTTCATTCAAGAGTTCTTGGCGTTCTTCTGTCGTCAGATCCATTTCGTGTTCCATTATGAACTGTTCGATATTCTTTATTTCTCAGATGTGATTTTTGTTACTCCTTTAGCTGCTTGAGTCTTCTCGATTATACAGTATGTTTCTTAAATAAGATTGAACTTCAGCCTACTGTAGACCTGTTTACGCCATACTGCCCAGCAACATTAGGCATCTTCTGCCCACTCTCTACCTTTGCTATTATACTCTCACCTTTCGAAAAGAAAAACAGACGCAAAACTTAACGAGTGCCTACCCGACAGTCTCACGAATACATAAAATAATTGTTTTGTCAGAAAAATAAAAGGCTGAAATTACAAGGAAGAGTTTCAAAATTCGGAGGAATAATATCCGATCGGTACATATCGGCTTGAGCGTCGATGTCGACGTCTCCCGCACCCCGAAAAGTTTCGAATTGTTGCCCGAAGACAAGGGAAGACCAATCGGTATTCATTAATTTACGTCGCTTCTTCTTGTGTTTGTTCTGTGGGGTGTTCGTTATCCGATCATGTGTTCGTTGTCCGAACATAAAAATCTTTCGCGAAAGTGTTCGTTATCCGATTTGTTCGTTATGCGATCTGTTCGTTAACCGATCACCCACTGTATTTAAAATATAAATCTTGTATTTATTATATAAATAAGGTAACAGAAGCTTCTAATTTGACACTCTTGACGCTTAATTCTTGTTTTATTTACTCTGTTTCTAATTTAAATACAAAATATCATCACACTTCCGCTTTTAATTATATAAATTTCTTTTGCTTGTGGAAGTTTGATATTATACTTTTATAAAATTTATTTACGGGATGAAATGGAAGACTTGTTTTCAATTCTTCTTACAGGTCTTCAAATCTTTAGAAATCCTTTGGTTTTTTTTTGTATTTTTATGTAAATAAATTTTAATTTTTTTTCACTAAACAATTTCTTACGATGATAACGAGATAATTACAGGTAATTGTAATTAAAATACTTTATAATTTGACGCATTACATTGTGTCACTTTATTACGAACATCTGTCACGAACGCTTTACGAAGACCACGAAACTGATATACGTAAAGTTACATTAAACATTACCGAGTGCCATTAAGATTAACGTGATAAAATGCAGCTTAATTAAGAGCACGAGGGTCTGCAGAGGTGGAACGGGGTAATCGCCCCACCCTGGGATCAAGTAAAAAATTCCACAAATTATAATAGTACAAGTGTTTTTTTAGATTCCTTACACCCTGGATGCTTGGATGCAATATTGTATTCCATGATCTATTTGTGAAGTAATTAAATATAAATATAGTACTGTAATTATTTACCGCAAGCTTTGTCTCCCCCACACCCACAATTAAGAATTTATTTAAAAATTAATATAAATAAATTACTCCTTCTAGGACCATCTCACTGCACGAAAGAGTATATTTAATAGAAGTGATGCTTATTGGAATTGTTGCAGGAGTTATTTCTAGTTATTCGGCACTTAACGACATCTTTAAACCAGATGCTTTCACTCTCCCGTGTTACATTAACTTAACTGCCGCTAGCAGTGGCAATTCCTGCGGACATTAACAGCAATAACGCATTTCGATTGTAAATGTTACCAAAGAAATAACGAAATTTCGTGTATTTGGAAATAATAAATAATTTATATTTATTATTAATTTAATTCACAATTGAATAAATACTTGAGTAAATGTATCTTTATTAACAGATTATATTATTTTGTAAAATAAAATAATATTTTATTATTATATTCCTCGCTGATTATTAATTCGCATTGTTATTCACGTTTCCACAACAAAGAAACGTATGTAAAATATAATTTTTAAGTTCGTGTCACAAATATTATAGATTTTATCTAATATTTTATTCAATAATTTTGTAGAAAATGATATTTTTAATTATCTAGAAGAGGCCCGAATTTATACATAGAAGCTAAACAAGCGGCAGATTAGGGCCTCGTAGGCCTCCTCCTATATCTTATAGCTTAGGCCCACAATAAATCTAAATTGTGCCCTGTCTGGCATAAGATCTGTATTTATTTAAAGACGCTCTTATCAAGAAGAAAAAGTTATTCGAATTTTATAGAATAAATGAATATAATTTTATTTGTATAATCCTCAACCAATACACAATTTCTACTTCTATAATGAAAATAAAAGATTTGAAATCTTCATTTTAATTATCTGCTGTAGCGTGATTCTTAACCAGGGGTCCGTGGACTTGAAAGGATAAAAATCAATTTATTATCTTAATTTTATTGTTTGAAATTGTTTAGTATCGTGTTAGGGAAGAGGCGCATATACAGTAAAACCTGTTCGAAACGGAAACCGGAAAAATGTTCGGTACCGTGCGATTCCGGTTTACATAGGTTTTACTGTATATATATTATTTTATACATTTAAAAGCATTATTCCGAGAAGGCATCCATAGAACAAACCCTCCTCTCGATCTATAGGTGTAATATTAGAGAGCGATTCTTCCGTACATAATTATTAAATGCTTTATAAAATTTTATTATAGAGCTTAAAACACGATTCTGTTTTCATTAACAGTTAAAAGAAGGATTTATAAGGCTCCAAGTTAAAATTCTCACTTTAACTCTCTAGCCGCTTGCTAGAAAAGCTAATGTTTCGGCACGAAAAATACACTAAACCTGAATTGAAGTATCCAATAACGTATATTTTTTTTACTAAACTAAGTCTATATCTTTGTTCAATCTCGTGCTTAAGTTCTATATAATTTTAGTTACGGACCAGCTAAAATAATAATAATAATAATGATAAAAAGGAGTCTATAGATAACCTCTCGAACATTTAGGATTATGCCAAAGTATAAAAAGAATTGCTGAAATAAGTAAATTTAGTGAAAAGTCTTAATCGTATTCAATATTTATAGTTTCATATAATATAATAGTTTTACATTAAATAGCATTATTTAATTTACATAAAATATTCAATACGTTCATTTAAAAATAATTAAGAAATATACAGTAAAACCTGCCCAAAACGAAAACTTGCCTAATAGGTAATTCCGGTTTACACAGGTTTTACTGTACATATAAAGTTAAAATGCAATCAAACAAGAAAATTTATGTGATTAATATTGTAAAATCTCTTTAAAAATTAAATCTTTTTAAACAAAATTTTGAAATGCTGAATAAAATGTAATTTATATTTAATTATTAGAATGGTTCATTTGCATTAAACTTTAATTAAGAATTAATCAATTACTTTTAAAAATTCCACTTTTAATTAAGATTGAATAATACATTTTCATTAATGAAGAATTAATTCTCTGATTACCACACATAAATTTAAAGTTTAAATACGTGGTAGAACGTCACGTTGTTCTGGCCGCATTGTCGAGAACAATCCTAATTTGAAGAAAATGGAGGAAACTATTTTGACAAGACCGATTCGCGCGGACAACAAAAATTAACACCAGGAGTGACGTATTCGTTCAATTGTCTCGTTCGTTGACGCCGATTGTCGACTTAAATTTGTCGCTCGTGTGAACCGACTTTCGTTATGCAAAAATTTTTTAAATTGCTGAAATTCTTATATAAAGGATATTCATAAATACAAGTTATAAAGTATTTTACACGCCATTATCTGTATTTAATAACAAAATTAATTTGTTCGAGGAATACAAGAAATTGACTTGTTCTATCTTCTTGTACTGGTATTTATTTTTTAATTTTTTCCTCCCGTGGGCACCAAGAAAGCCTTTTTTACCATACCCATTGTGGATTTTCCGGGTGTCGAGATCCGGGACAGACCACTCGCGAAAACTTCAAATTTGATCCCTGGCAACCAGACCCGACCATCGATGCTATACTGGTTATCGATTAATCTATTGTTTTGACAATTAAAACCAGCTCTTACAACCAAACTGGTTTCTGAAAAACCCGTCGTTGAGTAGTCGTAAATCGGACTCGTGTTATAGAGGTTCTGCTCTCAAAAATACAGTACGAACTATATAGTACTATATCGATATATTTAAAACAAAAAGGGGCTAAGTCACTACTAATAATTTGAGGTTTGTTTTTTTTTGTAGGCCGCCATTTTAACCGCTCGGCCATCCGGCCGCCGACGATTTGAGACGACCGCTTATAGTTTAAATTAAATAAATTAAAAATTGCAGCCGGGAAATTTTTAATATACGACGTCACAATAAATAATTGCTCGTTTCTATTAACTTGTTTATAACGCTCAACAATGTTTAACAGTGACGACATTGTAATAAACGCTTAACGTTGAATCCACAAAAAATAGAACTGATCGGTAATTTTATTTTATTTAGATTTAGTAATGTTAAAAAATAATGCAAAAGGTCAAAAATTACTAAAGAAAAATAAAAACAATAACGGTAAAATGCTGGATGGCGCGCGAGCGCACGACACGTTTGTCCCGTTGTATCTTTGTCAACGGTATCATCTGCGTGATAAGAGCTTTATACCCCGTTCGCACCGAGCATTTCGATCTAGATTGTGACTAAGGTCGGAGACTGTTCCGTGGTGCGAACGCTCTCGACCGTTTCAATCTCGACTGGAGAGAGTTCTCGAAACTAGATCCAGTCATAAGAGAGATCCCACAATCCCGCGCGCGAGAAAATACAAGATGGCTGCAGAACACGTGTCGGGCTATCGACAGAGAAATAAAAAAGACATCTGGAGAGACGACGACATCTATCTATTATTATATGTATGGCAATAAAAGGTATTTATTTCTAACCAAAACTTCCATTTTGTTTGTTGGTGTTGGTGACTTACCGCGTAGTTACGTCAGTTTTATGATCGCGTGTAATAGCCAGGTTCTTCTCGAGCGAACTGCCTGTGCGAATGGCACGACGTTCGACTAGCGACAGTCACAATCGAGATCGAAACGAGTCGTGGATTGTGCGAAAGTAGTATTACAGTCCACCCACCTATAACACGGTAGATACGTTCCGGTTTATATGAATCCATTTTCTACGAGTCCAGCCAATCACAGCCCGGCACGTATGCAGTTTGAAAGGTTTCTTCCATAAAATTAATCAATTCTAGACTAATTCGACTCAACATTTCCAAAATACGCATGTTTTTGGGAAAACAAGCTTAAGCAATGACGAAAGTTTTCCGATAAGTTATTTTTCTGCGAAAAATTCGCTGAACTTTGGAGACATCATTAATAGAAATAATTTTTATGGCCGTTGAATAAGAAATGTTTTTTTTTCACAAAAAATGTATAAAATTACAGAACTGTATTAGACTTGCAGTACCTAATTTATATATTGTACAGACGATAATAAACTCAACTTACCCGCCTAAACTCTCCGTAGAGTGTAAGTAGTTCGGGTGCTCGTCCACACTTCGGCTATTGGTCCAGATTCGACAAATCCCGTCGCGACACGAGTCGGCGATGACGTTTTACCGAATTATACGAGTTTTTTTAGCATGTTTGTACGAATACGGTCGCAATTTTTTCGCCGTGATATAGGAATCCGAACTATAGGAACCCGGGTTACAGGGGGGTCGACTGTAATTTCATACGTGTATCGTATCTTTAGCCGTATTCAAAGTCTGTTTCAATTTCAATTAACTATAAAATTATAAGAAAACCATTTAATAATCCAGTGTTTTTCAAACTTTTTCAAACAGCGGCACCCCCACGCGGTAATTTCTCGCAACACCCCTACTTTTTCGTTTGAATTATTGCGTTTTCGTACTTTTAGTAATACACACGGAAGTATTATGGCGCTGCTTAGCACTAAATTTCGCGGCATCCCGGAATCGAGATAAATAACTAATCGTACGAACACGAATAAAATTTTAAGATTTATAAATAGGCTTACCATAATATTTTTTCCTCAAACCGGAACAATTTTGAGAAAATACCTTTAAACTATGACAACACATTTGAGGAAGTTCCTTCCGCCGCTACTAGGCTTGCCTTATGTTTCTTCAAAACTGGATAATCCTTTTTAATTCATGAGTTTCTTTCTGGCATTTTGGAGATTAAATTAATTTAATGTAAAGTACAAAATAATCGGAAATGCCGACTACCAATTTGAATCGAACTAAGATAGGAAATGCGCAACACCGACGTTAAAGCGTAAGTTTCAATGTTGCCAACTCTAATTGGAACAATATCTAAAGAATGAAATAAAAATATTTGAATCTCAAAGGCTAATATAAATTCTGCGAAAAAATATCTGGATGAAAAAATAAAACTTCTAAATTCAATCGGCCACAAGCTATAAATTTTGGGGGAAAACATCTGAACATTAAAAGTACTCAAATTTAGATACGAAATATTTAGATTGGCAACACGAGTGTTACAGAGGGAATAGTTTAGTTGCCAAATCGCCATTTTATCCCAGGCTGCGCTAATTTTACTTCTCGTACATTCGGCACTTTTAAAATCTTACCGAACGACCGGGACAGTCCCGGTCAAAGCGGGACGTACGGTAAGCCTATTTATAAGTACTGTATTTTAATTAATTGTAATTCTTTAGCATTTCCCAAATTCTAAGTGACAATATTTATGACGTAATATGACCTCTTAGTAATTATTTATTGTTACTTTAGATAAATTATATTATAAAACAGAGTTAATAGTCATTAGTGTACTCTTAGACTCGAATATTAGTTTGAAAATTTGGTATTGTACAATTAAATATTGCATAACCTATTTTATATGTAATAATGTGTAACTGGACGGCCGGATGGCCGAGCAGTCGAGACGGGGAACCCGGGATCCGTACGGATTTGTCGGCCCCCGTCCCTCACCACCCGGCCGTACCATTGTGGATCTGGCCAAACCCGTAATGGGCTGGCTAAAAGAGGCCTTCTTAGTGCCCACGGGGCGGAAAGAGTTTAAACGTTTAAAAAGATATGTAAATTAAAATCGACAATTAAATATATTAATTGTTGAATTTATTCACGAAGAATATTCAAAATTTAATACTCGGCTCTTCGCTCGTCGTTTGTAAATTATTTTTTTAAACAATGCAGAACGCACCACGAGGAAGTGAATGCGAAGTACGAATTCGTTTGAAACGAGCCCACCAGTGGCCGAGCGATTCCGTTCCCCGAACACGGAGCTGGGTCGTGGGCCCGGACGGAGTTTTCCGGGTTTTCTCCACGTCTGTAACGCTCGAATAGGGGTCAGTTACCCTTAAAATACCTCCCGGAAGAAAATACTCTTCGCGTAACGACCATGATAAACGCGTATAACTACTATTACGTAACTATTACGTCGCACTTTATCACGGTGAGATATAGCCTAGAAGCTGGCGCACAACTAGCCGATACAAGACAAAACATTTGAAATGGCTTCCTACCGCAGTAATTTGTTGTCGGTTTGTTGGCGTTAATTTCCTAAATATACTTTCGTTTGTTTTTCGTTGCCGAAATATTTCTTCTTCGTTTCTCTCTTTCGTTTCGTGTTTATTCTCTTATTTTATATCTTCTTTTTGTATTACTTTTTGTAAAATCAGGCAAAATTTCGGTACTTTTCTCGAAAAGTTGAAAAAATCTGACAATGGCTCTTCGTTCCAACAGAGAACGACTGCATTTGTATTGTCGGTTCGTTAACAATTACCGAAAAAGCCCGTTCCACTATTGTTTTTATTAATGGCGTCGCGTTATATTTTATAAAATTTAATACGCTCGTAACGCGTGAAAAGTCGTGAAGTTTAACGATAATTTTTTAAAAAAATTTAACCCGAATATTAAGAACATTTTTAAAGATTTGCCATTATGTTCGTAATGTCTGATTAAAGTTGCGTAGCGATTTATTAGCAATGCGCGTGAGCGGTCTAGAGAAAATAAGCGTCTATATCGCGGCCAATCGGCAACGAATAAGATAGTTTGATGTCATTTTCTACCAAGTAACTCTACGTTCCGTGATGGCTCACGAAATTTACCAAACTTTCAGAGCACCAATCGAGGCCGAAATATACGAAACAGTCTGTACTTGTGATGGTTTGATGGAATAGTGCAGTGGTAGTGGATTGGGACGTAAACCGGCAGAAAACGTTTTGATTTCGATAATAACGAACGAGAAAAAATAATGGTAAAATGCTGGTACACGCGCAATATCTACTTTTGTTTGTTTTGTGTGACTTTCTATGGTAAACTGATCCCTATTTAAGAATTACAAACGCGAAGAAAACTCATATAGGCAGCACGTTGGCCAGGCGCCAACCCACCACCGACTTCCGGTGTTCGGTGGTTTTATCCACGCGGGCGCGGGGGGAGACTTATCTACGCCTATACGTAAAGTCGCAAATTCACCTATGTTGGGCCCGTCCCTCACCGCCCGAACGCCCCATTTTGGGTCCGTAATGAGCTGGAAGCTAAAAAGGCTCTCTTATTGCCTTAGAATAAAAAAGGCCCGTTTTAAAAATAGGTGTCGCAAATCGCGTGGACTACAGCGCGGGATCGATCTTGTAAGCGGTGTTACCGTTGCGCTACAACTCTACCGAATTCTCTGGTCTCTCTTAGTCTGCGCCGCGCGTAAGAGAAAGTTTCGACTGTCGATATATTTTTATACGAGAACAATTATGCCAATAATAATTTATTCTAACGGGTAAACTCTTTTATCATTGGTGTTTGCTTTTACATCGGCAGTTAGCGGCTAGCCGTTTTAAGTCGGCGCCACGCTCGCTGGCTGGTGTGAAAGTTTTTCGCGGCAAACAAGTGCGCGCTCACGACGTCATTGGAAGCATTTAACGCGGCTAGATTGTATCGAAAGCTCGCGGTACCCAGTCAGCATACGTGTATTGCGTACAGGGGCGGATCTACGTAGGGACTGATAGGGCTTAAGCCCCGGGCCCCCAGTGTCGAGAGCCCTCAAAAATTGAATTACTGTCATAAATTTTTAATACTTTTTCATTATAATATATTTCGTATATTTCGTGCGTAGATATAATGGGCTTTATAATAGTCCATATTTTTTTATTCACGCCAAATAACGTTTCTGCCTATCGTTTACTGCTAAAGATAGGCCTATTATTCTTATTATAACTTTCGGCGTGCCCAAAAATTTTCGTCAGGATTCGCCCGATTCGGCATAATTTTGTGAAATTCCATACGTCGGTGCACGCGTGTATACTAGCGCAGAAATTTAGGAAAATTCGCATTTCTAGTATGAAAACGCAATAAAAAAAATACCTTTTATTGGTCTTTTGGGGCACGCATCGTCTATCTTGCGCCTTTAGAATAAGGCATTGCAAGGCGTTGCTTCATCCCATTACGGGCGAAGAGAAGGGGTACTTCTCGGGAGCACTTTCTATAAAAAGTAGCCCACATTTAGGTTTTAGACAGGCGAAGAAAATCCCGAAAACGCCACGTTAATCGAGCGCGAATCCACGCGTTCGGTGGTTTTATTCATCCTCTGGTAGGCAAGAAATGAAAGAAAATCCAAATATATTCGTGGAAAAGTCTATTTTCCTCCACGAAATTTATTTTAATTAATTCTATAATGTATTTTTGAGCACAAATACCGTGTTATTGTATAATTAATCAAATGCAACATACTAGAAGCACCGCGGGATGGAAAGATTTCAAGAAATCCACCGTGTGAAATACTTTGAAAGAACGTAGTCTATCCTATAAAATTCATAAAGCAAAGAAGTTTGAACTAAATTCTGATAAGCCCAAAATCTATTTAATAAAATTGAAGTAATTTATTAGGAGAAAAGTAATGAAAGGATAAGAGAAGACGAGAGTTAAAGATATCGTGATAAAAATAAGGAAGAACAAATGAAGATGAGCGGAACACGTTGAAGAAATAAAGGATAACAGTAGACAAAGAGAGTAACTGAATGGATTGTAAGAGAACGGAAGAAGGAAAGAAGAAGAGCAGAAACACGACGGAATGATCTCGATGGAAAACTTGAAAAACAATGGACGAGATTGGCAAAAGAAAGGAGAGGTTTATACGCCGTAGTGAATATTTACAGCCGACGATGATGATATTGAAAGGCGGTATTACTATTTAAAACACTTCTACTGTACTTGTATGAATCGCGATGAAAAAATAGATGCGGAAGAGTAAAGAGAAACGTGGAAAAACGCTAAAAACCAATAAGTTAATTATAACTGAAATCCATAAAGATGCAAAATAATAATGTTTTCGTCTTCCTATTTATCTTAATTTATATAAGAAAAGTATTGATAGAAGACTTTTGAAACGTACTTAAAATTAAGTTAATCATCGATATTTAACTAAACTTGACAAACCTATCGATTTCAAAATACATTTTTCCCAGTTTTTAAACTTATAAACGAGATTTCTAACTAAATAAATAATTGATTGTCAATAAATTAGTCAAAAAATGACATTTCCGGAGTAGAACAAATAAATAAATAACTTCAACTGCCCTTAGTGTCACGTTACTCTTCTTCTTCCTCGTTAAGATATAAAACAAAAATCAATTTCCCATCATCATTTTAAGTTATTTTTATTCAAAAAACACTCCGGTATTTAATTAATAAAAAATTTATAGTTTAAAGCGTATCATAAATTAAATTATTACAAATATTTTACAAAAAAATGGACGTTCCGTGAAAATAACGCAAANGATATTCTTTATTTCTCAGATGTGATTTTTGTTACTCCTTTAGCTGCTTCAGTCTTCTCGATTATACAGTATGTTTCTTAAATAAGATTGAACTTCAGCCTACTGTAGACCTGTTTACGCCATACTGCCCAGCAACATTAGGCATCTTCTGCCCACTCTCTACCTTTGCTATTATACTCTCACCTTTCGAAAAGAAAAACAGACGCAAAACTTAACGAGTGCCTACCCGACAGTCTCACGAATACATAAAATAATTGTTTTGTCAGAAAAATAAAAGGCTGAAATTACAAGGAAGAGTTTCAAAATTCGGAGGAATAATATCCGATCGGTACATATCGGCTTGAGCGTCGATGTCGACGTCTCCCGCACCCCGAAAAGTTTCGAATTGTTGCCCGAAGACAAGGGAAGACCAATCGGTATTCATTAATTTACGTCGCTTCTTCTTGTGTTTGTTCTGTGGGGTGTTCGTTATCCGATCATGTGTTCGTTGTCCGAACATAAAAATCTTTCGCGAAAGTGTTCGTTATCCGATTTGTTCGTTATGCGATCTGTTCGTTAACCGATCACCCACTGTATTTAAAATATAAATCTTGTATTTATTATATAAATAAGGTAACAGAAGCTTCTAATTTGACACTCTTGACGCTTAATTCTTGTTTTATTTACTCTGTTTCTAATTTAAATACAAAATATCATCACACTTCCGCTTTTAATTATATAAATTTCTTTTGCTTGTGGAAGTTTGATATTATACTTTTATAAAATTTATTTACGGGATGAAATGGAAGACTTGTTTTCAATTCTTCTTACAGGTCTTCAAATCTTTAGAAATCCTTTGGTTTTTTTTTGTATTTTTATGTAAATAAATTTTAATTTTTTTTCACTAAACAATTTCTTACGATGATAACGAGATAATTACAGGTAATTGTAATTAAAATACTTTATAATTTGACGCATTACATTGTGTCACTTTATTACGAACATCTGTCACGAACGCTTTACGAAGACCACGAAACTGATATACGTAAAGTTACATTAAACATTACCGAGTGCCATTAAGATTAACGTGATAAAATGCAGCTTAATTAAGAGCACGAGGGTCTGCAGAGGTGGAACGGGGTAATCGCCCCACCCTGGGATCAAGTAAAAAATTCCACAAATTATAATAGTACAAGTGTTTTTTTAGATTCCTTACACCCTGGATGCTTGGATGCAATATTGTATTCCATGATCTATTTGTGAAGTAATTAAATATAAATATAGTACTGTAATTATTTACCGCAAGCTTTGTCTCCCCCACACCCACAATTAAGAATTTATTTAAAAATTAATATAAATAAATTACTCCTTCTAGGACCATCTCACTGCACGAAAGAGTATATTTAATAGAAGTGATGCTTATTGGAATTGTTGCAGGAGTTATTTCTAGTTATTCGGCACTTAACGACATCTTTAAACCAGATGCTTTCACTCTCCCGTGTTACATTAACTTAACTGCCGCTAGCAGTGGCAATTCCTGCGGACATTAACAGCAATAACGCATTTCGATTGTAAATGTTACCAAAGAAATAACGAAATTTCGTGGGGTGTTTTCACAATTAGATTGTAGAATATATTACAGTATTGCATCAATACAATAAAGCAACAACAGACAAAATCCAAAAAACAAAGTGTTCCGTGGTCGAGGGTGTAATGTTACCTATCTCAATCACTTTTACGATTATTATTTGTGGAATTTTTACTCTATTCTACGGGTGAAGTCGAGTGCCACGTTTGCTCCCCTCTATGGACGTGCATGCACACAAGCTGACGCCTCAACCCATTCTGTAAGTCTTCTCATTAAAATTCCACACGCTTTTTGAATCTCCCCGTATTTTTTTAATTTGAACGGATTTTGAATTGACTATACCAATGAATGTAAATTCGATATTTCAATTATTAATATTTTTTATTTTGGCAATGTTCATTTTATTATATGCGGTATATTTAGTAATATACGATATACAGTATACAGTACATACAGTACAGTGGGTGATCGGTTAACGAACATAATCCGTTCCAAGACTTTGTTCGCTATCCGAATTGTTCGTTAACCGATTATCGATTTACCATAGGTTTCTATGGGAATTTGATTAATTGGTTCTGGAGATCCCCCAAAATAAAAAAATATATACTTTCTTACTACCTTTATTTATATGTGTTGATGATAATGAAAATACATACATACATAGTCTTGCGTTTTTATTAGTCGTGTTTTTTTTTCTGTTTGAAAGGGTTAAAGAATCTGTCTAATGTCTATTGCTTTTCTCTCTTCTTCAGGATTTTTCGTAAGTAATTAATAGCATTGCAATTGCAGAAATCCCCAAGCCTNACTATAGGAACCCGGGTTACAGGGGGGTCGACTGTAATTTCATACGTGTATCGTATCTTTAGCCGTATTCAAAGTCTGTTTCAATTTCAATTAACTATAAAATTATAAGAAAACCATTTAATAATCCAGTGTTTTTCAAACTTTTTCAAACAGCGGCACCCCCACGCGGTAATTTCTCGCAACACCCCTACTTTTTCGTTTGAATTATTGCGTTTTCGTACTTTTAGTAATACACACGGAAGTATTATGGCGCTGCTTAGCACTAAATTTCGCGGCATCCCGGAATCGAGATAAATAACTAATCGTACGAACACGAATAAAATTTTAAGATTTATAAATAGGCTTACCATAATATTTTTTCCTCAAACCGGAACAATTTTGAGAAAATACCTTTAAACTATGACAACACATTTGAGGAAGTTCCTTCCGCCGCTACTAGGCTTGCCTTATGTTTCTTCAAAACTGGATAATCCTTTTTAATTCATGAGTTTCTTTCTGGCATTTTGGAGATTAAATTAATTTAATGTAAAGTACAAAATAATCGGAAATGCCGACTACCAATTTGAATCGAACTAAGATAGGAAATGCGCAACACCGACGTTAAAGCGTAAGTTTCAATGTTGCCAACTCTAATTGGAACAATATCTAAAGAATGAAATAAAAATATTTGAATCTCAAAGGCTAATATAAATTCTGCGAAAAAATATCTGGATGAAAAAATAAAACTTCTAAATTCAATCGGCCACAAGCTATAAATTTTGGGGGAAAACATCTGAACATTAAAAGTACTCAAATTTAGATACGAAATATTTAGATTGGCAACACGAGTGTTACAGAGGTAATAGTTTAGTTGCCAAATCGCCATTTTATCCCAGGCTGCGCTAATTTTACTTCTCGTACATTCGGCACTTTTAAAATCTTACCGAACGACCGGGACAGTCCCGGTCAAAGCGGGACGTACGGTAAGCCTATTTATAAGTACTGTATTTTAATTAATTGTAATTCTTTAGCATTTCCCAAATTCTAAGTGACAATATTTATGACGTAATATGACCTCTTAGTAATTATTTATTGTTACTTTAGATAAATTATATTATAAAACAGAGTTAATAGTCATTAGTGTACTCTTAGACTCGAATATTAGTTTGAAAATTTGGTATTGTACAATTAAATATTGCATAACCTATTTTATATGTAATAATGTGTAACTGGACGGCCGGATGGCCGAGCAGTCGAGACGGGGAACCCGGGATCCGTACGGATTTGTCGGCCCCCGTCCCTCACCACCCGGCCGTACCATTGTGGATCTGGCCAAACCCGTAATGGGCTGGCTAAAAGAGGCCTTCTTAGTGCCCACGGGGCGGAAAGAGTTTAAACGTTTAAAAAGATATGTAAATTAAAATCGACAATTAAATATATTAATTGTTGAATTTATTCACGAAGAATATTCAAAATTTAATACTCGGCTCTTCGCTCGTCGTTTGTAAATTATTTTTTTAAACAATGCAGAACGCACCACGAGGAAGTGAATGCGAAGTACGAATTCGTTTGAAACGAGCCCACCAGTGGCCGAGCGATTCCGTTCCCCGAACACGGAGCTGGGTCGTGGGCCCGGACGGAGTTTTCCGGGTTTTCTCCACGTCTGTAACGCTCGAATAGGGGTCAGTTACCCTTAAAATACCTCCCGGAAGAAAATACTCTTCGCGTAACGACCATGATAAACGCGTATAACTACTATTACGTAACTATTACGTCGCACTTTATCACGGTGAGATATAGCCTAGAAGCTGGCGCACAACTAGCCGATACAAGACAAAACATTTGAAATGGCTTCCTACCGCAGTAATTTGTTGTCGGTTTGTTGGCGTTAATTTCCTAAATATACTTTCGTTTGTTTTTCGTTGCCGAAATATTTCTTCTTCGTTTCTCTCTTTCGTTTCGTATTTATTCTCTTATTTTATATCTTCTTTTTGTATTACTTTTTGTAAAATCAGGCAAAATTTCGGTACTTTTCTCGAAAAGTTGAAAAAATCTGACAATGGCTCTTCGTTCCAACAGAGAACGACTGCATTTGTATTGTCGGTTCGTTAACAATTACCGAAAAAGCCCGTTCCACTATTGTTTTTATTAATGGCGTCGCGTTATATTTTATAAAATTTAATACGCTCGTAACGCGTGAAAAGTCGTGAAGTTTAACGATAATTTTTTAAAAAAATTTAACCCGAATATTAAGAACATTTTTAAAGATTTGCCATTATGTTCGTAATGTCTGATTAAAGTTGCGTAGCGATTTATTAGCAATGCGCGTGAGCGGTCTAGAGAAAATAAGCGTCTATATCGCGGCCAATCGGCAACGAATAAGATAGTTTGATGTCATTTTCTACCAAGTAACTCTACGTTCCGTGATGGCTCACGAAATTTACCAAACTTTCAGAGCACCAATCGAGGCCGAAATATACGAAACAGTCTGTACTTGTGATGGTTTGATGGAATAGTGCAGTGGTAGTGGATTGGGACGTAAACCGGAAGAAAACGTTTTGATTTCGATAATAACGAACGAGAAAAAATAATGGTAAAATGCTGGTACACGCGCAATATCTACTTTTGTTTGTTTTGTGTGACTTTCTATGGTAAACTGATCCCTATTTAAGAATTACAAACGCGAAGAAAACTCATATAGGCAGCACGTTGGCCAGGCGCCAACCCACCACCGACTTCCGGTGTTCGGTGGTTTTATCCACGCGGGCGCGGGGGGAGACTTATCTACGCCTATACGTAAAGTCGCAAATTCACCTATGTTGGGCCCGTCCCTCACCGCCCGAACGCCCCATTTTGGGTCCGTAATGAGCTGGAAGCTAAAAAGGCTCTCTTATTGCCTTAGAATAAAAAAGGCCCGTTTTAAAAATAGGTGTCGCAAATCGCGTGGACTACAGCGCGGGATCGATCTTGTAAGCGGTGTTACCGTTGCGCTACAACTCTACCGAATTCTCTGGTCTCTCTTAGTCTGCGCCGCGCGTAAGAGAAAGTTTCGACTGTCGATATATTTTTATACGAGAACAATTATGCCAATAATAATTTATTCTAACGGGTAAACTCTTTTATCATTGGTGTTTGCTTTTACATCGGCAGTTAGCGGCTAGCCGTTTTAAGTCGGCGCCACGCTCGCTGGCTGGTGTGAAAGTTTTTCGCGGCAAACAAGTGCGCGCTCACGACGTCATTGGAAGCATTTAACGCGGCTAGATTGTATCGAAAGCTCGCGGTACCCAGTCAGCATACGTGTATTGCGTACAGGGGCGGATCTACGTAGGGACTGATAGGGCTTAAGCCCCGGGCCCCCAGTGTCGAGAGCCCTCAAAAATTGAATTACTGTCATAAATTTTTAATACTTTTTCATTATAATATATTTCGTATATTTCGTGCGTAGATATAATGGGCTTTATAATAGTCCATATTTTTTTATTCACGCCAAATAACGTTTCTGCCTATCGTTTACTGCTAAAGATAGGCCTATTATTCTTATTATAACTTTCGGCGTGCCCAAAAATTTTCGTCAGGATTCGCCCGATTCGGCATAATTTTGTGAAATTCCATACGTCGGTGCACGCGTGTATACTAGCGCAGAAATTTAGGAAAATTCGCATTTCTAGTATGAAAACGCAATAAAAAAAATACCTTTTATTGGTCTTTTGGGGCACGCATCGTCTATCTTGCGCCTTTAGAATAAGGCATTGCAAGGCGTTGCTTCATCCCATTACGGGCGAAGAGAAGGGTACTTCTCGGGAGCACTTTCTATAAAAAGTAGCCCACATTTAGGTTTTAGACAGGCGAAGAAAATCCCGAAAACGCCACGTTAATCGAGCGCGAATCCACGCGTTCGGTGGTTTTATTCATCCTCTGGTAGGCAAGAAATGAAAGAAAATCCAAATATATTCGTGGAAAAGTCTATTTTCCTCCACGAAATTTATTTTAATTAATTCTATAATGTATTTTTGAGCACAAATACCGTGTTATTGTATAATTAATCAAATGCAACATACTAGAAGCACCGCGGGATGGAAAGATTTCAAGAAATCCACCGTGTGAAATACTTTGAAAGAACGTAGTCTATCCTATAAAATTCATAAAGCAAAGAAGTTTGAACTAAATTCTGATAAGCCCAAAATCTATTTAATAAAATTGAAGTAATTTATTAGGAGAAAAGTAATGAAAGGATAAGAGAAGACGAGAGTTAAAGATATCGTGATAAAAATAAGGAAGAACAAATGAAGATGAGCGGAACACGTTGAAGAAATAAAGGATAACAGTAGACAAAGAGAGTAACTGAATGGATTGTAAGAGAACGGAAGAAGGAAAGAAGAAGAGCAGAAACACGACGGAATGATCTCGATGGAAAACTTGAAAAACAATGGACGAGATTGGCAAAAGAAAGGAGAGGTTTATACGCCGTAGTGAATATTTACAGCCGACGATGATGATATTGAAAGGCGGTATTACTATTTAAAACACTTCTACTGTACTTGTATGAATCGCGATGAAAAAATAGATGCGGAAGAGTAAAGAGAAACGTGGAAAAACGCTAAAAACCAATAAGTTAATTATAACTGAAATCCATAAAGATGCAAAATAATAATGTTTTCGTCTTCCTATTTATCTTAATTTATATAAGAAAAGTATTGATAGAAGACTTTTGAAACGTACTTAAAATTAAGTTAATCATCGATATTTAACTAAACTTGACAAACCTATCGATTTCAAAATACATTTTTCCCAGTTTTTAAACTTATAAACGAGATTTCTAACTAAATAAATAATTGATTGTCAATAAATTAGTCAAAAAATGACATTTCCGGAGTAGAACAAATAAATAAATAACTTCAACTGCCCTTAGTGTCACGTTACTCTTCTTCTTCCTCGTTAAGATATAAAACAAAAATCAATTTCCCATCATCATTTTAAGTTATTTTTATTCAAAAAACACTCCGGTATTTAATTAATAAAAAATTTATAGTTTAAAGCGTATCATAAATTAAATTATTACAAATATTTTACAAAAAAATGGACGTTCCGTGAAAATAACGCAAAATTTTTTGAAATTAATAATGACATTTAACTTTGATATTAATTAATTAAATTATAATAAATTATCCACGAAAGCGTAATTCGATGTAAAAGATAAATAAATTTACAAACTTTTCTTTATTACAACTTGATAAAAAAATTGAATGAACAGAAAATAAATAAATTTAAATACTATAAAGCGTAAACACGTACCGTATCCCAGAAGGTTTTCGCCATCGATTTAATTATTAAATTAAAAATAATAATAATAAATTAATAATTAAATAGAAATTATTTTAAAAAATAATAAATTAAATGGCGAGTTTAATAATTAGAATAATCTTCAAAATAAATAAGTAAAGAGTAGCGATGAAGACGAATTTTAGTGGAGTTAATACAACCACATTCCACAGGTGAACTAACAGATGGTGTTTTCTTTGTCTAGATCGGCAGAACCTCGAAGGCTGTGTGCGAGCTTGCACATGTACTACCTTGCAGTCTAGTTTCCTGGCTGGTTAGTCGGGGGGTTGGCGAAGGGGAAAGCTAACGACCAGTTTTTGAACCGTAGAACCTAACCTGCGAGTGTACTTAGAATGGCAAAACTTTCACTTCGACTATCGGCCATGTTGAAACCAATGGGACAATGACTGGCAAAATTACTTATAAAACAATATAATTAATTGGATAATGCGTGTAAAAATAATGTGTCGGATATTTTCTGCAAATTTTCTCACCATTTTCACTTAAAAGCACCAACAGGTGAGTCTTATCTGGTGTACCGTATATAAAGACCATTGATTTTATATAGATTTAACTAAGTTTAAGACAGGGAATATGGTTAAGTTAAGCATTAAAACGTGCTTAAATTACGTATAAATGGCATTTAAAATGTTATGTAATTGTTTTAAAAGGCGGAAGGAAGCTAAGTTTCGAACGTCATTACGCCACGACTTTACGAGAAAAAATTCATCTCGTACGTTATCTCCACTACATAATTACAATTAGCGTAACGATTAGTTAAATATAATTAAGAAAAATGCATAAAATTTTCATTAAATAATATCAAATTTCGAGAAATATATTGACAATTTTGCCTCTTATAAGGGTGCATCTGTTTACCATTAAAATCTAATTTGCTCCAGATATTATTTTTCAATGTAAATTCGATTAGAGAATCTAAAAAAAGGAAATTCACTTTTTCCCCTCTTCTTTATTTTCTAAATTTGTAAATGATTCAATTTCTCAGAATCGTGTTTAAAAATTACTTGTAAAAACTGCAGCATCCACACTCGTCGGCATTACTTACATCGCCTATTTCGTATCGAAAATGAATTTTCTCTCCATTTTTTAGGGAGAATAATTTTATAATAGAAAATTCTTACCCCCTTTTATCTTACCAGTTTTTTGATAACTTTAATGAACAGATATGGACATGGCTCGCAGCTAAGGGCGTAAATTCCAAAGATACTTTAACGCTGCCATTCATATAAAGTACCGGATAACTGATGCTAAAAAAATTCTTTTTAAACTCTGTAGTAAATTTATAATAAAAATTATAATTTTATTGATAAAATTCCTCTTTTATACATGGTTAGAATAAATATAAATGACTTCACTTATATTTACAAACCAATACGATTTTATTTTCTAAACGAACACTTTTCTAATCATAATTTATGATAGAATATGGTTTTACTCTCTAAAAAACCCATACGCTAGCCACTGATATACTTCAAACTTGTAAAATAATCTGTACAACTTCGTGGATATACTTGTAGTTTCTAAAAAACCTATACATTAATTGTAGAAATGATTATTCTACTATGAAAAACTACATATTATTTATGAATAAATCCTTCCTTCCAGCAAAAGTAATATATTAACTTAGATTATAAATTTTTATATGTTTAATGTAATAAAACCATTCTCGGAGTTAATATATTACCTTGTAAAAGAATCTATACATTAACTTTAAATATGATTTTACCTTTAAAAAATCCATGTATTTACTATAAGTATGATCCTGTACACAAAGTATAAATAAGGTTGTAGCTTCTAAAAAACCTCCATACCATATTTGCACTTTATATATAGATATTTTAGCCATAGATATACTTCCAACTGCTAAAAAAGTTATAAATTAACTGTAGAAATGATTATTCTACTAAGAAAACCATATATTAACTACGAATACAGTCCCAGTTTCTAGCAAAATCAACATATTAGCTTATAATTTTATTTTCTAAGAAAACAATTAATTAATATAGATTTGTTTTTATAAAAAATTGGTTAACAAAATTTTTTAAAGGAATTAATTTTGAAAATTATAGAATTGCTGTTACCACTATTTAATTCGCTTGTATTATAAGTAGCGTACAATTTATTACCGAAAAATATCCAAAAAAGTACTCAAAAATTCCAAAATAAACATTTAAAACGATATTTAAATGCTACAAAAATGGATTTTGTATTTAAAAAAATTAATTTGTAAATATATATTTATTTATAGATGCAAAAAATTGGAAAAATATGAATTCTTTCAACTGCAAGCATTAAATTGGAGCTTTTCTTTTTAAATATTTTTCTAGCTGCAAATTGGAAATTCTAAACTGAGTTCTGGTCAACATGATAAGATGTTATGTCAACAGATATCTTCCAGATCACTATCACCCCCAATGACGTTACCGTGCGCTATTGGTTCCTTTAAATGACGTCATCGGCGGGTCCTAGTCGGATTTGGGAGGGTAGTAATTGTATACAGTGATTGGCACGTGAGACCCAACATTGAACTGTTTACATGGTTCGTTCTGGTGGGGGATTCTTGTGTCGCCATGACAACACATCCTCATTGGGTGCCAATGGTTGCTTCGTCCAATTTCTTAACTATGTAAGTACTTTTTTTAAATTTAAATATTAAAAAGATTTAAAATAAATAAATTTATATTTAAAACATTTTGAGAGGAATAAAAAGTATTCTTTTGGAAATTTTTTGGGAAATTTTTCAATAGCCATCTGGTATGTAAAATATCAATTTGTTTTATATGTCAGATGGTCATTTAATTTCCATGATTATTTTATCCTTTTAATTATAAAATTTTATAGAGAAAAAATATTTTTACTTATTTAAAGCTTAAAAATAAACAAATTTTTCTAATAATTGTTACTTAAAGTAGTTAAAACTTCAAATTTTTGTTCAAAAATCACGTTTTTTTCCCCTGGAGTTTAAGATTTAAAAGTTAGAAATCCCATTCAATCGTCTATTTTATTCTGCCCACTCCCATTTACAAAAGGGACGTTTGTTTTCTGTTTTATCTCACAAAATGCGATTTTTTTTCAAGTGTCAAAAAGTTTTTTAATGTTTTAAATCTTCAAAAAAAATTTTAAAATGTCAGAGTTTTTTCTTATATAAATTTTGTATCAATAAAAACAAATTTAAACTTCATATTAATTTTATGTAAAGTTTTTCTTTAAAAATCTCATAAAATGAAGGAAAAAATATTTTTAAAAATCCTCCTTTTAATCCAAAAATAACACAAAAATTAGCCAAGTTTTAAGCATGCGATTCAATTTTTGTTCGAAAAAGTTTAAAAAAGTTCAATTTTAGATTAAAATTCCAACTTTTATGCAAAGAATTCGACTTTTATTTGGAAAAAGAATCCAAATTATTACGTAGAAAATTAATAAAAGGAAAATTTAGATTTTTAATTAAAAAATCCTAATTTTTTGTGTCTAAAAATGAGGATTTTTTTATACATTCTAAAAACACATTTTACAAAATAATAATAATAAAAAAGAAAGGATTCTACTAAAATTTTGGCTACGAAATCTAAAAAAATGCAATATTTGTCACATTAATATGTTTAATATACAGTGAATTTTTTTAAAGAAAGAAGTATTCGTTAGTAATTCGACGACACACAAGAGTTATAAAACATGGAATTTATTAGATATAAGTTAAAGTAATTATGATTTTTTTCTGATAAATTCGATGCCATTGATCACGTTTACGATTCCAAATAAAAAACACTCGACTAAACCCACCACACCCATAAAAATGGCCAGTCGAATATCCCATTAAGTTGACACAGAATAGTCGTTGGTTCTTATCTCCTGGAACAGCACCAACTAATTTAATATATTTAAATCTGAAAAAACAGGCTCTTTACTACCACAAAATGATTCTTTTTAGACATTTTTCAAGTTTTTATTTAAAGAAACGCTCAAAATACAATCTTAAATTAATTAAACGTGTACGTTTTATGCTCGAACGTTTCACTTTTGCGTCATTTTCGGGAGGGTGGAATATTTTCTGACCCAATTTACCTGATTTGGCATTGGTTTTAACCTTAATACAACGGATATGAACTTAAAAATTATATGAAATTTATTGTTGTATTTTAGGTCGACATTTTAGTAAAGAGCCTGGCGGAAAAATTCGGATTTTTTTTAGATGACAAAAACGTTTTTGTCCTCTTTTCTGTAAAGACTGCTAACAAATGACAACCACCCATTGCTCTAATATAGAGAATAAGGTAGTGGGGTATGTAGTTGCGTGACGTTCATCACGGAAGGATTCGCATGAATGGTAAGCTAGCAATCGCTTCTTATAGCGAAACTAATGATGAATTGCAGACTTTGTCGAGTCTGTCTGTATGTAAGTCCGTATACCAATCGCGGCTGGAGCCACGTAATGTGGCCGAATATAACAGCATAATAAAATTAGTTGGCTTTTACGTAAGCTTTGTAATTGTTAAATTTATGTCTGTATGTGTTAAATGTGTCGTAATCGTCCCTACTAATCTCTTATAATATTCTTATATCCCGTGATTTTACATAGATGTAATCGGATGAAATTGCCTCGTTCGTGAATAATGGTCTTTCATAGTTATAGTCGTACATTAATTTACTCATTCCCAGTAGTTTCTTACAATCACGTGCAGTATTTTCACGTAGATATTGGCTAGTTACGTAAATACTGCGTGTGACTACTATGTTGTATAAGTTGCATATAATCACACAGCAGATCCCCGCAGAGTCTCTAACACTCGTAAAGACAGAATAAAACATAGATATAATCACACAATAAACTCTGTTTGTGAGTAGTACACTAAATATCCCGTGTGTACACGTTATTTAGTCACTACTTATAGAGCCAAAGATATTTTCTTATATTTTATGCCGAAACTAAATAACAATCTGTCAAGTTAACCGAATTTTCTTACAGGGGCGTCAAAGCCAGGAGTTGAAGTGTGTCTTAGGGTGATGTCATTAATGTCAAGCATGTGGATGGCATTACTATGGGGATTGTTTTAACGTTGACATTTTCCGTTAGAAAATTATTTTTAAAGCAGAAAGCGAATTAAATATTTAAATGTGCCGCCGTTATAATGTAATTACGGGTGATGGCAGTGTATTTTATTTTTTCTAAATGGCCAATTTAATTGTGTTCCAGTGCAGAAGAATGTGATTGTATTTGCCACGAAGATATTACAACCGATTCCTGTTGTTGTCACGGTCTACAATACGTTAAAAACTTCTATAATAATAAAATATCTGTAAGTCAACTCGAGGAATTTGATGGAATTGAAGACATTTTGGCAGTCAGGTGAGTGCTTTAGTGTTAAAAACGCCCGAAAAATTTAAAAATGTTTAAAACATATTTTATTTGCAAATTATAATTTTATTTCTTCAAGTTTTTAAATATTTTTCCTATAAAAACTCGACTTAGTCAATGATTACCATCTGTTAAAGAATCTATTCAGTTACACTGCAGCCAAGAAATGAGAAATTTATTAATCCCGAGAGACTAATAAAAATCGTATCTGGAAGATAAGAAAACATATAAATTAATAAAAGAATAAATAATTTAAAACACTAATTTACTTAATTAGAATGCCTTTAAATAACGTGATCTTATCGGGGGGTACTCCAGTAATTAATGAGCTTATTATCGAAAGTATGGGAAATTTTGACCACATCATTGATTTGTTAAGCGCTACTTTTCTAGAAAAATTAATTAATTTAATGCAATCTCCATAATTTATAATCAAAATGTTGACTTGAAAGTTCATCTTCCATAGAATCAAATTTTTTAAAGCAGAAAATATATGGCGCCATCTTTTGAAACCATTTAAAAATACGAAATATTTTTATTTTATTTTATAAAATTAATAAAATAATTATAGAATTAAATATTTAAATTACTTAATAAATAATAATTATTATTGTTGTTCTAAAAAATTGAATAATGGACTCATTTTTCAACTCTCGTGGACTCGTGAAATTCAATTGTATAAACATTTCTTGAGGTTCTTCAGCTTAAAAACTGATTTTTATTTCTTGTAGTAACTTGAAGAATTTATGCTTTTTTTAAATAAAAAAGCAATATTATTGATTTATTAAACTGGCAGAAGCTATGACATTAATTTCTTACCTATAAATCCTGCCCTTGAATTACTTCTTTTCATCGGAGTTCAAAATTCATTAATTGCAAATGCCAAAATCGGTTTCGATTAGATCTTAATGCCAGGAAAACTTCTAAAGGAGCTAAAAATTTTGAATTTATGTTATTTTTTCTAGAAATAATGAACATTTTGTGGTAAATCTCTGATAAATTCTAAATTGCTTCTGAGAATTTACATTTCGTAGTTCTTTTGGATAGAGCAAAGGATTCTTAAATTATTCTCTTGGATTAAAGATTATCTTTGTCTTATATCGTAAAGATGGCCTCCGCGGGATTCCTAAATTATAAGAATTCTCAAATTTCACCGAAATTCCTTAAAGGATTCAAAACTAAAGAGAAGAGTTCTTTTTGAGGAATTTTTTGTTCTTGCAAAGAGCTTCTCAAAGAACTCAAACCACACTAGATTTGAGGAATTCTTCTCTTTAGATTTGAATCCTTTAAGGAATTTCAAAGAGCAAAGTTCTTTTGGAGGGTTCCTTCTTCCTGAAATTTGTGGAATTCTTCGCTCTTGCAAAGAGCTTATCAAATATCCTGAATGGTTCTTTCAGTTAAACCCAAATCAAAACATTTCAATAAGCTTTTAAATTTTGAAAAACCTCAAAGATCTGTAAAAATGATAGAGCTTCAAAGAATTCTTAAATCACAATGGGTCTCCGAGGAGTCCATTTTTACGAGCAGAGTTCTTCGATCTAGGGGCACAGATGCACGAAAACTTAACAACTAATTACTTGTATGTTACGATGAAACTCTTAAAGTTATCTAAGGATCAAATACTTTGTAGATTTAGAAATATAATTTATCAAAAATTGAAAGTTAATATCCACTTCAATAAGGATTTTTCTAATTTATAAATATTTCACTCGTTAAAATGCATGAAATGTTATCAGAGCGATTTTATTTATAATTCGAAGAGCACAAAGAAAATATTATTATATACGATTTTAATAAAATTATATAAACATAGTTTATATAATATTATTAAAAATCCAATTCTTTTTATAGACGTACCAACTATTTACAGTTTCTGCACGTCTTACCTCTTGAAAAATTCGAAGTAAATTGGAATTTCAATTGGTTGTATCACTAGCGAAATGACATTTTTTATAAAGTTCATCTTCCTCTTCAGCTAAATTTGACCTTTTTCAACTTTATTTACGTATTTAAAATAGTAATTTCTAACATAAAACACACACACAAAAAAAAATCCCTTAAATTCTTAATGAGTATGCGAAATTACGTGTTTAATTTTGTGAAGTAATTTACCTAAGCGTGTTTAACAATCAAATTTCTTACTTAAAATATATTTATTATTAGCTATAAATTAATAAAAAATATACTGTAAAACCTGCTTAAAACGGAAATTTAGTTAAGTACAAATAAAACTATTAATTTTAAAGATTAGCAAGGAGCAGCGAGCAACTTATAATATCCAATCTTAGAGCCTGATGGTAATTCTAGAGCCTTTCTAGATTATTTTAAATTCTAGATTCTTTGTTAGAAGATATTGCATTTTTCTACAGATTACTTTTTATGTCATTTACCTTCAACTACTTTTCAATATGTCTGTGACACTCGACATTGTCCTTGAAGTCACCGCTGCGTTGTCCTCTAAGAGTCCCGATGTCGTTTCCTCTTCATCTTTTCATTTGTAAAGTGGCGACATCTTATTATTGCTTACAAAAAAAATGCTTTTTTTTATTTAAAAAATTGGCTTTTATCTACAATTATCTTCCAAATATGCGGAAGTACATTATCTAATTTAATTTATATTTATGAATATCGATTAGTGATGACGACAAAGGGAAATCCTTTGTGATTCCAGATAATAATAGAGAAAAATCTCTGTGATGAGTTTGATGTAATACATAGAAAATATTTTTAAAACACACTTCGGCACTCTTCTAATTAATAATTATAACGGAATTAATCCAAAACGGAAACCTGCCTAAACGGAAGAAATTCTTCAGAACGGAGCGATTTTCTACCTTAAAAGAAAACCTGTTAAAACGGAAATCTGCCAAACCGGAAAAATATTTGCTACCTGCGATTTCGGTTTACGCAGTTTTTCCTGTATGTACAAAATTGGCCATAGAGAAGATGAAGAAGCGAGGGAGATCGATTCGCACGTAATTCACGTGTAAAAAGGCGAGTCAAGTGACTAGAATAAAACTGTAAATAAGGGAGAGTAACACCTCATTTCCACATCTATATATCGATGTACAGTAAAACCTACGTAAGCCGGATTCGCACGGCACCGAATATTTTCTCCGTTCTGAAGGGGTTTTTTTAACATTGAAAAACGCTCCGTTCCGAAGAATTTCTTTCGTTTTGGACAGGTTTTACTGTATATTTACAATTTTTAAACTTTCTTCTTAATGTTTACATTATTTCTCCTAGAAAACTGCGCAGGATACGTAATTAAAAATAATTTTTTCAAGCGAATTAAAGTTTTATCTACGCACTTTCATTGTTTGATAGTTTTATTTCCCCGCACATTTTTAATTATTTAAATTAAAATTTCAGAAATTTTTAATGAGGATTTAACGAATAAATTATGTGTATAGGAAGGAAAAAAAATAAAAAATAGGAAATGTTTTTCCACCTAATCGATTTTCTGCTCGAGAAAGTGACACAGCAACAAACTCTCCAAGTATACATATAAATAGATTACTGTATTGCTTTTATATGTATAGGCTACATTCGTTCTTTATTTATTTATTTTTTCTAGAGGTTTATATTCGTGGAAAAACATCAAAAATATTTTAAAAATTATAATTAGGATCAGAAAAAAATATTATAATTTAATATTTAAATATAAAATATTTTTAAATCAATTTTTTCTCATTAGCATCATTGGAATCGAGGTTTTTCTTACGATGAAGAGACGGAGAAAATTTTTAAATAATGTAAAATATTTGTAAAATAATTTGATATAAATGCTCAAATTTTGGGGATATTTTTCGTGATCCTTAACCTCCTAAAAGGATTTCTTAGCACACTGAAGGCATTTCGTAATTCGTAGAATCTTTGGGGAAATAAGGCACCTCTGNATATTATAATATTAAATATTAAAATATATAAAAAATTATTGTGGCGTCGTCATAATGCCCGGCTGCAATTTCTACTGGTGTTTTAATTTTAAAAATCACGTGACTTGGCGTCTAGACCGGAAGCTCGTACGTAATTAATCTAAGCTCTCCATATCTGGTCTCGATTTTCATCGGTCTAATACTGTTGCGAATTTTAACGACAATGTATAGATTCTCAATGTGAAAACGACAGCCTAGAAATAAAATTCAGTCGAACCTCCGACAACACAAAAAGTAGTCATTGTTCGGAAGTTATTTTCTATGCACTTTTGTTTAAAAAATTTCTGAAAAATGGTCGCCCGGATAACCAAAGATTCAAAGAAAACAAATACATAAAATTAAAAACTATAACGAAAAAATATACAATAAAACCTGTGTAAACTGGACTCGCGGGCACCGAATATACTGTATTTCCCGTTTAGGACAGGTTCCACCGTCAATAAATCCAAGTTTCCTGTATAATAAAACAGAACTTAACATTTACGTTTCCAATTTTCTAAATGAAAATTTCGTTTTTGTCAATCGATAAAAGAAAAAAGCCAAGTTTTTATGTATTTTCTAGCAACTTCATTATAAGATCGAGCCGATAGCTTGATGGAAAAATAAGACACAAGTTGATTACATTAAAGCCAGAGACCAATCTTAAATGAAAATATATTGAACACAAGATATAACAATTTCCTTTTTTCCCTCGCTTAATTAAGATCAACATTTTATTCTTTCCTTTACCGTAACTTTAACAAAGATATTATAATTATTTATTTCTTTGTATAAATAGATCATCCGACATTATCGATTCCTTCTTATATTGGATAAATGTAATTTTTGCCTCTTTTTCTTTATCTAAACTTCGCTTTTACTTTCTTATCTTCTTATTTCTGCGTTTTACTTTGTTTCGCGCTTCATTATTTTCATTCAATAACGTTTATTGATTTTATAGAAAAATTTAGTAAAGGAAACAATTGGTCGTCCTTACCGTCCTATCGCTTCCACGTTTGCAACGGAGCCATTAGTGTCGCTCCCTCTGTATTTCTCGTAGATTTGAGCTATTATTAAAATATCAGAAACTCCTCGAAATTATTTTTTGATAAAATTAAATTATAAGATATTAAATTCTTAATTAATTACTGTATATACTTTCTTTAAATTAAAAAGAAAATATATTAAAACATTTTTTATGAGTTAAAGTATTACAAAGGTAATAATAAAATAATTTGATTGATTAAATTAAAAATATGTTAATTTTTTATTCTAATAATTTTTATTTTTACTGAAAAAATATAAAAATTAAAGAAAAAAGGAAAAAGTATGTATCATCATTTCACCTCCGTGTTAGAAAGTAGCACGCGTCACGGATAAACGTGGATGCCAGTTAGTGCAATAGATAAACTATTATTATTTTAATGTTAAAAATAAAATTGCCTAAATTTATATAATAATACAAATTATTAAATTTAAAGTTATTTCCAGGAAATTCTAAAAAAATGAAAAAAAAAATTGAAGCAGAAAAAAGGGAAGAATGGTGGGATAATTCGAGTGTGACAACTAGAACAATAAGTGCAAAATAACTTAGAACAATAGAAAATTATTAGGCTTTTTTACAAATTGTGTTGTTTTTCGATGAAGAATGAGAAAAAATACAGGCAATTGACAAAAATAATGAGCGATGAACATTCTTGAACCGCTATAAAAAGAATGAGAGAGAAATTTCTGTCTATTGACGCAAAATAATTGAGTTAACACTAAAATAGCGTAGAAGTAATTAAAGTTTTAGTAAAAACAAATAATAATAAATAAGCTCGAGATAATTTAGTGTTTTAATATGCTGATCATTGTTTCGCTATAGCCCCTTTCGTAATTCGGCGCCATTTTTGATTCATTGTTTCTATCGTTTGTTATTTTATGCATTATTTCGCGTGTTCGCAATACTCATTGTTTTTGCCGTTATCTATTTTCGATTCGACACCACTTAACTCTTTTCTTGTACTGTTTTGTGACGCATTACTTTATTCGCATTATTCTTCTATACGTTATTCTTTTACTGCGCTTCGTTTCTATTGTGAAACAGAGTACGGTAAATCTGCTTTCTGCTGTAACATTTAAACATTTCACTTATCGAGACAGTCAATATTCTTATCGTGCGTCATTTTATGTCCCCCGTAATAACCATCATTGTATTCTAACTTATCGGTGTAACTTTGTTTTTACTGTGCCCTGTTTATGTAGTGTTTTTACCGTATACTTCTTTGTTTCCGTAATACACTTCACTTAGTAATCACCATTTTTGTCGTGCTAAACTGTGCTCAATACTTAACAGTTACTGTTCTTTGTCCTACAATGTTTCGAAGCTTAACAGCACTCGTTACTCATTACTATTGTTTTATATACAGTATTAGTATTTTTACTGCACATTGTTTATTCTATTTCTTGTTTCGCTGCGCTCTCTATTTTTAGTGCCTTATTTTTGCTATGTGTTTTTTCATTGTGGTTGTTTTTGATGTTCCTTTTTCATTGTGCCCCGCTTTTGCTGGGCTCATTTTTTGCTGTCTTCTCTCTTTTACTGTGCCCTGTTTGATTGTTTTATTTTTGCCCTTTACTTTTTTATCTCAACAAAACTCATTACTCAACAATCACTATTTTGTCGTTCTTTATTTTATAACTCAACACACTGTTCCTGTCATACTATAAATCTTACTTATAATTAATTTTATTACAAATAAAATTCTAGAAAATACTTCTTGTAACGATAAGATACAAAAGATTGAAACACAAATCAAATAATTAATGAAAGAGTTGGCCACAAATAATGTCAAAAATAAAAAAAATTAGAGGTATTTACAGAAAATGAATAAATAAAATTTAAAGACGATTATTTAAAGAAAACTCCTGGCTTCAAACTAATACGAGTAGTGTTTTTAGAGTTGATTACATTAAAGCCAGAGACCAATCTTAAATGAAAATATATTGAACACAAGATATAACAATTTCCTTTTTTCCCTCGCTTAATTAAGATCAACATTTTATTCTTTCCTTTACCGTAACTTTAACAAAGATATTATAATTATTTATTTCTTTGTATAAATAGATCATCCGACATTATCGATTCCTTCTTATATTGGATAAATGTAATTTTTGCCTCTTTTTCTTTATCTAAACTTCGCTTTTACTTTCTTATCTTCTTATTTCTGCGTTTTACTTTGTTTCGCGCTTCATTATTTTCATTCAATAACGTTTATTGATTTTATAGAAAAATTTAGTAAAGGAAACAATTGGTNAGTCCATTAAAAAAATATTGGATTGCTTTCTTAAATTATTTATTTTTCCAATTGCATTTGCTGTTATTAATAATACAAGTTGTATAAATTGCATTACAGTTTATTTTATTTATCGAATAAAGTCAAATAAAGTTTTTCTTGTAATAAGTAGATTTGATTTATTCTTAATTTCATTTTTTAAGTACCGTTCATACTTTGAAAGGTCTGTTTGTGTATATTTTTCTTTTTAATTTTGTCTGTCTGTCTGTGTATAGGTTTCATCTCTTATATATTGATAGCACACATTTGTTCCTTTTTGTATACATTTCTCTATTTCGTATGTGCATCCTACACACATCTGTCTCTCATACTAAGTATATTTATTTTTATGTGCATGCATTACTTAAAATTTTGTATGTTTTATATAGTATTCTGTATCGTTCTTTGTAGGTCGTGTGTATATATACACACACACACACATTTTTTAAAATTTTGTGTACGTCTCCAACAAAGTATATACAATTACCTGTCTATACTATTGCCTAGGTCGAAAAAAGGTCTGTTTTGTTTATTTGTAATCGTGCTAGAGCGTGTAGGTTAATGTGTAGGCGTGTGTAGGTATATCTGATACATGCGCTTCACCTTTTATTACATAAACAGTCACTTAAAAACTTTACATTAAGTTATTTGTAATTCAAATGATGTTTTCGTACACAATTTGTCTTTTCTTAGAAGCGTTAAAAATAGAAATTTCACTAAAATATTTTTGTTTTCGATAAAATAAATGATTTTACTGTATTTTTAGCGAATTGTTTAACCGAAGAAAGCCGTTGTTTTTAATTATTTTGTGTTAAATTTTATATTAAAAATATAACTAAAATTATTTCAAATTAATTTAAATCTCTTGAAATAAAATAAGGCCGGTAATTTTCGTAAGGTGCCGATTTTCAACAATAAATGGCTGTGAAAATAGGCAAAGATCATTTTAAAATGGTTTCATTTAAAATTAAGGAGTTTTGGAACAAGAATTTTGGATTTTTTTAGAAAATAAATTTCGAAAACTTTTGTGGCTATTTTAGAATTTATTCCACAGTTGGTGTGTACAGAAATGTCAACAATAGAGGATTTCAATTACAAGATGGAGACGTAAATATAGTTCGTTGAACTTTAGGTACTGTATCAATTTCTCCAAAGAGTCTGGACAGGTTGGCGCTTTGTACGTTATTTATCCAACACTATCTTGTTATAGATATAACCTGTACGGTGTTAGATAGGAAGAGAGACGAAGATAATCTATTTACTTCACTCAAATATGTATCCCAGCCATCAATTAATATACAACGTTTGTTATCTTTTGATTTGGAGATTTTAGAGTACCGAAAATACTTTTGTTGACAAACACTATAACTCTTGATATAACGTAGTTTACTGTTAGTATAATTAATAAAAGGAAATTAATAACTACTATATGTCCTTTCGCCTCAGTAATATTTTAAATGGGAATGAATGTATTATCTGATGGGAAGTGATAAGGAAGATAAATTGTACTTTTTCAAAGGATTTTCTGCTAAATTTGGGGGTGGGAAATTCTTTCTTTCTGTGGAGAAATACCAAAGAAATAGGGGCTTTTAGATTTTAGTTGGATGCTGACATCAAAGGATTATGATGGAAATTCCAAAATTCTTCTCCATCCGATGATGCTAACAATAGATACCAACACTTATTTGTAGGTTTTTAATGTATTTTTTAAGGTTTTTGAAATGAAAATTAATATTACTTATAACAAAATTATTAAAAATCAATACTGTAAGAATAATATTTTATAAGTTTTTAGAAATTTTAACTGGAAATTTTAATTTATGTTTGTGAACAACTCGTAATTTATCACGAGACGTTATGCAGAAGAATTCATAAATTTCTTTGAAAAATATGTCATTGTAATCATAATACTTTTCAAAATAACAAACTGATTTTTATATATTTACGTTTTAAATAATAATAACAAATATATTTATTTATATAAATATTAAAAGTAATGCATTCTTTAACGCTAAATGTTAAACATTCTTCAAGAAGTACTCAAACAGGTGAAAAATTAATATAAATTATGAATTATTTGATATATTTGTCAAAAATCGCCAAATAAAATTATAAGTTTTACGTTTAAAACACGCAAAAAAAGTTTTTTAAATATAGGGTGGCCCAAAAGTCGGTAAACGTCCTTAAAGGTAATTTTTTAGGACACGTGCAAACTAGCAAAATATATACATTAAGTAAATCGATTTGTTCATAATTTAAGTCAGTTTAGACTAATTAAATTGTACCTCAAGCCCTCAACGATGTTTAAATTGTAATATACAATGTACCGTACAGGAATGTGTACCATTTGTTGGATAAAAGGCGACTGCTCTAAGTGTTCCCGATGATTGAAATTTTCAAATTGGCACAGTTGGCTTACTCTATAGCCTACTGAATCTAACATAAATCGTAATAATTAGCAACCATTTGAGATCTGTGAACATTACGATGATAATGGAAAACATCGAGAAATAAAAAAAATATTAAAAAATTGGATTTTTTCCCGATATGCACGGTGTTAGTATGTTTGTGTGGCACAATTTTGAAGCGTAATAACTCCTGCGCCTTTGGTAGAAAATTTCTGAAATTTTGCAGGGAGGTTTGTGTATTAGGGGCATCGTTGCTGTTAAATTTTGACGGTTAAAGGTTGCGGCGTATCTCGAGTGGAATCGAACTTGATGAAAATTTCATTGGTTATTAGCATTTATAATTATTTGTAAAACTCATTTTTATCCCGAAAATTAAGCCTTTTCCTATTATATAATAAAAAGTCTGTAATAAAATCTCGATAACAGATGGCTCCACACTCAATTTTAACTTTTATTCCAGGAAAAGTTACGCAACTCGTTGCTGAATTTTTCGAAAATTGCCAGAGACTTTTAGCCTCGATGTTAATCAAATATGTATGAATGACCGCGTTTTTCCGTACTTTAACATAATATAAACCTTTCATATCGTGTTTGAAAATTATGTTAATTTGATGGTTCAGTTAATACGTAATTAAATTTCACGCGCAAACTTAAAATGACCGTCATTGCCATTAAAGCGTGTTAGTTATTTACTTACGAACTTCAATTCTTTATGTTTTTCTCACAGTGCACCACCGCCTTTGTAAGTGCATTACAGTAAATTAAAGCCAATTAATGCCATTAAGAGATTATAGTGGTAGGAAATTGCAGAAATTACATAAACACATTCGATTAACTTTAAATTATGATCCATGCGTATCTATTCAAATTATACGATTTGAATGTGTAATGTATGTTCAGATACGAATTTACAACGGTGAAAGATTCGTAATGAAATCATAATTCTAAAGAAATGTAATTTAAAGGGCAATTAGTTAAAGAAGAGTTTAAGTTTTGATGAGATGTATTAGTTTAAACCGATAAGGATCATTCCTTTTTTCGACAGAATCTACTTCATTAAGGAAGTAGTCATCTGGACAATTTCCTTAACGTCCTTTGTGGTAAATTACATTAATGCAAAGAAAAACATTAATTTACCAAAGTAATGAGCCATAAAAATCTTTATAACTATAAAATTGTTTCGAATTCATTCATTTTTTAAAATACTTTTAATTCTGTAATTTGCTAAATAAGCCATGTGATTTTTTGGTAGAGATGTAGTTTAGAGAAAAATGATTCTAAGAGGCAGGAACCGAATGAAATAAATTATTTAACCCGGTGAAAGATGTGAATTACTTATTGAATTCCTATTTAAGATAATTAATTTACTATATTATTTTTTGGAATAGTGAAATTCATCATTTTTCTAATAATAACTTACGGTTCTTGGTCTGAAATATTGATTTTACATTTAAAAAATAATTAATTACACGTTATAATTGGGCTCGTAACTTTCAAATTTCAGATCCGTACATTCCCGTCTGTCCTTCGTTAATCTCGAGAACGGAGTTAGATAGATGAAAATCGAGATCATACGTGCAAAACTTACGGGTCACAGATCCCAATTAACTATGTACGAACTTAAATGTTTTTTATTTAAAAGATGATCGGGAGCATCTTTGTTTCAAATAAAGACGTAATGAAAGAGAACTTATTTTCTCTAAATATTTCCAGTTTTTTTTAATATAATTTTCTATTTTTATATAATTTAACTATTATTTTTTCATTATAAAATACAAATAATTCAATAAATAAACATAGAACTTTTATAAATTGTACACACAAAATGATGCCAATTGACGAATGATTAAGAACACCATTTTAATGGAAAAAATTATGCTTAAAAATCTAAAAACTGATTATTTTTGGATAATAAATCAAATAAAGCAAATTTAAAAAATGAATAAATTGAACTTTATTTTAATCCCGAACTTTAAAAGAGTTCATTTAAAAATATCGAATTTCGTGTTTACGGATAAAAAAAAGAATGATACGATATGATTTTGCATGAAATACCGTAATTAAAAAAATCGATTGTATATTATTGCCACATGCCGCCATCTTTGATCGTATCTACCCGCCTCCATTCTCGAGATTAATCGTAGCCCAAATTTTATAATATTATAACTAAATTCGAGCTTACTTTCTAACGCTTTCTTGATATAATAAAGTAATAAAATTTTTAGAATGGTCGTTTTTTACGGAGAATTGCAACGGTCATTTTCTTCTTTCTGCTCCTTTCTATCAAATGCATCTTTATTAGTGTTGTAACGAATAGTATATTCGGCCTGGGGCCGAATACCGAATATTCGGCCGGGAGCGTGGCCGAATAGCCAATTATTCGGCCAAACTATTCGGCTCAATTAACGCACGTACGAAAATTGACGCGCAAACCGCATTATGGCAAGGACCCCGCTCTCTATTGGCCCGCTGTCACTACGCTTGGCCAATCGCGTTAATTCTTGATAATTGTAGCGGATAGACACGAGCGTCGTGGCAGTGATAAACGATGATATCAAATGTGGATAACAATGAAATGACCTACAGTGTAAATAACGGAAAAAGAACAGAGAAGGACCGCCAAGTGAAAATGTGAAAATAAATATGAAATTGAGTCGATAACATAATCGAACGAATCGAGGCAGCTTATTGGCGCGAAGTTCGCGGCCGTCAATGCCAAACGATTGTCGTCATAGACTTCGGAAAGCTAAATGATTGTAACGAAAGTCAGGGGCGAAAGCCCGGGACCGTTCGGGCTACAGAGCTGTCTCCAATCTGCGAAATCGTAACTGTGACTTATACCGACGTCCTATCTGTCTCTTTTCTCCGTTATCACCGGGCTACGAATCACGTAATTGTAAAATGGGAAATCTACCACGGAAAAGCGACGAATCGAAAGTATCGCGAAGGCGTATTACGACGTATGCGTAGGCATACGTGGACTAGAGCGATGGAGGAAAGAGAAAGAAAAGAGCGAAGACGAGCGCTTAAAAAGAAGGGTAGACAGGGTCAGACCCTCGGACGTGCGACGATTCTCGAACGAATAGGTGTGTACAGTACGTGTGCTGATATTTGTAATTATAAACTGTGAATACATGTGACTAATATTATTTTTTTTTATTTTGTGCGTGTTATAACTTATAAATAAATATAAACAAACAACACCAATCCGATAACATTAAATNTGCTCTCAATTTTAGTGGTGTCTTCCCCTGTACATTATACTTTTCCTGTTAACAATAGTCAAACAGAGTAACATAGGGTACGTTCGTAAAGTCGAACGAGTTAAACGAGAATGACGTCACCGTTATTCTTATTTCGTTAGACTTTTCGAATGATTCATTTATAACTAAATGGATGTTTCTAAAATCGAAGATACGAATGTTGCTAGTGCAGCCTTATCCGAAATATTTTCCTTAGATTGCTTCGGGTGGACGGTTATTTCAGTCATTTCAACTTTTAATTCACAATTTAAACATCGAGTAAATTTAGAAACATTGATATCAACGGGCGCCATTTTCTTAACGAAGTAAACTAACTCTTACCTTCGTGAACTTCGTTAGAGTTTCGTTCGAAACGTCATCATCGCAGAGCATGCGCACTGAGCGAGACTGCTACTTTTCGAACGATTCGTTACTAACGCGTTTAACTCGTTTAACTTTACGAACGTACCCATAGACTGGCATAAGAGAAAATTTTTGAATTAAAATAATGAAACTTCCCATCTAAACTGGAAGTCACATTATTTTACTTCAAATTCTCGTTATATCGCGTTTTTTTGGTCCCCCGTATTTTAAATTAAAAGGTATTTTTTGGTCAATAAAGTTTAAATTATCAATTTCCATTGAATTTCTTCTTGCAACAAAACACAGTATTTTATTCCTATCATTGTCCTTGAAACTACCACTGCAGGTGAAACAATTCATCAAGACCTAAATAAGCAAAATAGGTAGACAGATCAATTATCATTTATGTTTCCTTTTGATATTAAAAGTTGTATGTTTATTGGTTTTAAGTACCTTCTCCTCATTTACAAGTTTTCTGTGAATTCGAAATTTCACACCTTTATGTGAATTGATATTGAGTCAATTCACATAAAAGTGTGAAATTTCGAATTCACCGCGTAATGTGTAAGGAAAAGTTTTTTTTTTTTTTTTTATTTCTGAACGGAAAGTTCTAAAATTTTATACAGCAGTAACTCTGTTTTGTAGAGAATTTTTACCTTGTGTAATTTTATAAGTTTTGATATTCTATGTTCAATATTTATGTTTTAAATTTTCAATTACCGTATTTATAATTTTTTTGAAAAATATAAATTACACTAATTTATACTATATATAGTACTGTATACACGAAATATAGTACTGTATAATAAAATCGCAACTGATATTTTGTTTTTACATCGACAGTATTTGTCTTTGAATGTCATTACAGTATTAAAGAAATACTAATGCTAAATGGGCGTTCGTGGTATCATGTTTACGTAAACGTCAATTAATACGACATAACCACGAATAAAATTCATTATTGACAAACTAAGCTTATTTTATATCAGAAACACTTGCCGATGAAAGAATAGTTATAAATTCCATAGCATGTATAATCTGCTTAGTAAAAGCCCAGAATCTAATACTCATTATAACATGCTTTTGTCTCCCGACAAGCGCGAGATAAGGAGCGGTAACCCTCCTTATACTACTGTGTAGTTAATCGGGACCCCCTGCCGCGATGCTTTCCATATCTGGTCTTGACTTTCATTTATCTCATTCCATTCTCCAGATCAAGGAAGGACAGACACAAACGGATGCCAGTGGTAATTTATAAATCTGCAATTTTTGAAAATTTTAACCCAGATAAAAATCTAAGTCATAAATTTCGATATTTAGCAATAAATAGCATTCAAAAATACAAATCTTAATGTATAAACTATATATATATGGCCAGAAAAGTGAAGACATAATTAGAAAAAAACAGATCTTGATTTTTACAGGAATTTCAACCCGTCTTTTGATAACAGGATAAATATGATAAATGAAATTTAGCTGGTAAGAATTTGTTAAGATAAATTTATTTGGTTATTTGTATCTTATGATAATCTTGAGACCAAAACACTTTTTTGATGGCTGGGTTTTCATTTCTTTTTTCAATACATGAAATATAAAATCTAAAGTATAAACTACATAAGTGTTGCTTGTTTAATAACATTTTCAATCATAAGAAGAGATATTTCGTTATTAGAATGTGATAATACTGATTTGGCAGATGTCCAATTTATTATTGTTTTTTAAGCTTTCCTGGCTGTTATATATAAAGTTAGGGGTCTTTTCTATATGTGTGTGTGTGGGGGGACACGATTTTATTTACCCAATTTAAAGCTTAATAACTCCTATGCCTTTTGTCGAAAATTTCTGAAATTTTTCTAGGAATTTTCAGGAAAATTGGACCATTGGTTGGGATGTATGGTCCACTCCCTTAATATCTCCCGAACCAAACCGAAGACTTAAAGATAAGGTAGAAATTGTTAGGGATGGAAACAAATAATGTGGCGAAGGTCCAGCAGCAGTTTATTTTATTATATATTTTTGCTATTTTTCTTAACAGAGAAATTAAAGATTAAAAACAAAATTCAAAAATTCATCTATATGAATTTCTTTGCTTTGACTTTATTGCGCAGATTTTTACTTCGGAATTTCGTGTATAACACGATTCTGACGAAGTTTAACCGGAACATTCTCATTATTATTCGGCGTTATTACATTAAGATGAATGATTTTTGAATCGCCATTACTCTTCTTTTAGAAAATCATTAATCTCGACAAGACAGGTCAAAAATTGTACGAATTTCATTAGATAGAAACATAAAACTCAAACGGCATTTTCAAAAATGCCTACAAACTAAAAAATATTTGAAAATTTCATGAAATTTCCTTCAGAATTGTCAAGTACAATGCACGGTTCCGTCGAGTGTAGTTACTGAAATTTTATAAAATAGAAAATTTCACATGAAATTTATGGTGAAATCTTCGATTCGTTCAATTACGAAAAGTTTTAAAGCGATGGTCAGAGAAATCTTTCACTGACTATGAGCTTCCAGGATGGAGAAACTAATCCTAGAATTGCATTAAATATTTCTTTTTTATTCTACTTTATACGTAAATATTCTTATTCTAATTTATGTTTTGCTGTAAATATTCGTTTGAATGACGTTGGCCATCCGACGCAAACACGCGATTTGGGGATTGTTTCTATAGCAACGATGGCAAATGTGACGAAATAGCCAGGCGGAATACATTCTCGTATTTCTATCTCAAATCAAAAATTGAATATTTAATTTAACGAAGAAAACGATGCGCCGAAAGGACGAGGAGGAGGAACTAAATTTACATACGTTCATTTCGGAAAAAACAAGGACATTTTAACTTAAACAACGTAATGGTCAATTATTAATGAATTCACGCTCGTATATCGCGATTAAATGGCGAAAAATGCGCATTTCGTTAGCCTAATTAGCATAAGTGTCATTAACATAACTGAATTTTAATTAGCATCATTTGATAACTTAATTTACAAATTGTATTTCCGTACATTAATTTTTCTTTATTAAAAATCTTTATAATTTTTTTAAACAAAAATTGCATATTTATAGTTTAAATTTTTCTCTTTTTAAAAGAAAAATACGCAATTTAATTTTTAAAATAATTAATCTTTCAATTAATATGGAAATATTATTATTCAAATAACATTTATTTAAAATTGTGAATGAATAAAAATGAAGACATGACAAAGAATGAATTTCGATAAAAGATAATTGGCATTCTGTAAGCCAACTATACTTGTTTCTTTTCTGCTATAAGCATTACAAGAAATACAAATCTTGAACATTTATTTATTGCAAAGTCCATGGACAATATTTGAAACCTAAAAACCTATAATCAATGGTATGTGATGATTCAGTATCATTCAGTATCGCCAATTCTATTTTAATTGGTCGTTTCCGTTACCAGTTTCTNAATCTTTATAATTTTTTTAAACAAAAATTGCATATTTATAGTTTAAATTTTTCTCTTTTTAAAAGAAAAATACGCAATTTAATTTTTAAAATAATTATCATTAAAAATAGGAAATAAATCGATAGATGAAATAATTTATTTCCTTTCGTAAATTACTCAAAACGAATATAAATTATGGCAGATAATTTAATTACGTCACTCCGTACGGTGGTAGAGAGAAAAAATCGATTTTTTTAACCTAAATTACGATTTTCTTTCTTTCTTTTTGAGTAAATACGAATTTCTGGATGTATAAGAATGGTTTACACGGGTAAATAATTACTTAAATTATATCAAAAAACGTATTTTATACCAAAAGAAAGTTGGTTATTTATATTTATAAGCGAAAAAATAAGTTAAAATCCCGAGAACGGTGGGCGCGAGATGAGGTTCTAACCTCGTATTAACGGATGCCGATCTCATTGACGACGGTCTACCACGAAACAAATGTCCTAGCGATGATAGTGAAGACAAATTACACCTAATACGGCCAATGTTTCGTCTTTAGATACAGTCGAAAGTTTTTTCATGTTGCCAGACATTACACCAAGAACTGCCCTCAAAAAGCATAAATTTAACACCCGTAAACGGAAAAAATGCAATTTGGGTGAATATAAACAATTGAATTATTTAAATTATTTTAAAATATGTTTACTTATAAAAAATTATTTATTTCTTTAAAAAAAGAAAGTTTTGTTTAGAAATAATAAAGCCTTCATCAATCATTTTTGAAGTTTTCTTTTGAATTTTCTAAAATTTTTTTCATTAAAAAATGAATTTATTTATTTCAGACGTTTTTATTTTTAATTAAATATAAATATTAATAATTTATTAATATAAAAATCCATACAATATTTATCATAATTCAATTTTTTTTATTTTTTAAAACAACTACGGTAAAACCCGCGTAAACCGGACGGTATCGAAATTTTTCCCTTGGAAATTATAAGGTTTTTAATGTTAATTAATTTGAAAAATAATAGAGAAGAAGTGTGTTTAAATTCTTAAAGTGGTAATGAAAATTGAAATTAAAAAATCAGTACAAAAATAAAATTTTAATGAAAATTAAAAATAAATAATATAGAAAAATCAGCAAAATTTCAAGGAAAATCAATCGGAATTGAAGCAAAAAAAATGAATAAAAATTCTAAAAAATAAAATAAAAACAAATCAATCAAAAGTGAAAATTTCCAGGAAACTTGTAAAAAACACCAGCAAATTTAATTTTTAAAATTACAATGAAGAAAAATTATTGTTATTCTGTACAAAACTTTGAAATATTAATAAATAAATATATTTAAAATGAAATTTTATTAGTTAAAAAGGTAGAAATTGCAATTTGTTTTTTAAAAAATATGTGTATAATATCATAATTTAAATAAAACATTTTCGTTAATTTCATATTTTAATTTATATAATTAATTTAACGTTAATAATTAATGTAAATTAAATTTAATCGATTTTTTATTATTTTTGAAATTATTTTCTCTGGATTAATAGGCGTCATTTCCGTTCTTATTTGTGTAAAACGGAAATTACTTGCGGTTGCGCCTGCATTTTGTGGTAAAACACAAAGAAATGCTCGAACTGCGATTTCTTTGTTTTTACGTACAGTAAAACCCGTGCCAACCGAAATTGCAATTTTTCCACAAATGAACCCGCCTAAACGGAAAAAAATTCTTCGGAGGCAGGTTTTTCTGTATTTCTCCCGTTTGGCGCGTATACGTTTTCAACAGGTTTTTCTTTGTTTCCGTTTAGGCAGGTTTCCGCTGTGGACAAGTTTTACTGTATTTTTTATTACGAAAACCTATTCGACGTTATATTTAGTGCTTTATTGTATAGCTTTTTTATTTATTTTTAACTATATACGCGGTGAAAACCCGTATAAACCGCAGGTTTCCGTTAAAAAAATAAATATTTTGCAAATTGGTAATGTAAATAAATAAATCTTTATAAATTTATTATCCTCGAATTAATTGTAAAACGTTTTGCCTATTAATTTTGCATTTTTAAAATATTATAAAATGTTTTAAATTAAATTTTTATCTTTTTGAATTCATTTTTTAAAATTCTATGCAAATTTTAATTAATAAAAAGTATATTTTTTGATAAAACTTCATTTTTAAATGATTTATTGTCAATTTTTTTATTAAAAACTAAGAAAATATATTCAAAAGTTAAAAAAAATGAAATTATTTCCTTGTTTATCGACTGTCGAGTTGCAGATATTTTATCATATTTTTAAATTCGGCTTCTCTTACAATTTTATTACTTTTTCTTTCTTTTTTTAATGTAATTTCTTAAATTTTTTGGAAAATTCCACTTTTCTAATACACAAACCAATTTTATATAAAATATTTATATTTAAAAATTTTCTATCCACCTTTATATTTTTATACGCAATTTATTTTAATGAAATGAAATAATCTGTAAAATATTTATTGGACNCGTTAATAATTAATGTAAATTAAATTTAATCGATTTTTTATTATTTTTGAAATTATTTTCTCTGGATTAATAGGCGTCATTTCCGTTCTTATTTGTGTAAAACGGAAATTACTTGCGGTTGCGCCTGCATTTTGTGGTAAAACACAAAGAAATGCTCGAACTGCGATTTCTTTGTTTTTACGTACAGTAAAACCCGTGCCAACCGAAATTGCAATTTTTCCACAAATGAACCCGCCTAAACGGAAAAAAATTCTTCGGAGGCAGGTTTTTCTGTATTTCTCCCGTTTGGCGCGTATACGTTTTCAACAGGTTTTTCTTTGTTTCCGTTTAGGCAGGTTTCCGCTGTGGACAAGTTTTACTGTATTTTTTATTACGAAAACCTATTCGACGTTATATTTAGTGCTTTATTGTATAGCTTTTTTATTTATTTTTAACTATATACGCGGTGAAAACCCGTATAAACCGCAGGTTTCCGTTAAAAAAATAAATATTTTGCAAATTGGTAATGTAAATAAATAAATCTTTATAAATTAATTAATTAAGAAATAATTAAATGGGAAGTGTTTAAATGATTTTTAATTAATTAATTTTTTTTATACTGTCGATCCCCCCTATAACACTGTAGATAATTCCGTTTTATACGAATTCCATGTTGTACGAGTCACTTAGATTTTACAAATACGTGAGCCGTTCACAGCCCGGCACACGTATTTGTAAAATCTAAGTGACTCGTACAACATGGAATTCGTATAAAACGGAANCCTTTATATTTTTATACGCAATTTATTTTAATGAAATGAAATAATCTGTAAAATATTTATTGGACTTTTTATTGTAATTTTCAGTTTCTGGTCTTTTCGCTAGTTAAATTTTTAAAATTATTTCCATTTTTTGCGTTTTTTATACTTAAAAATAATTTTTAGAATTTTGGGGGATTTTAAGATAAAAATAAATAAAGATTTAATTTTTAAACGCAAAACTTTATATTAAATATAATTAAACTAAAGTTTTTTTTCGAAAAAGTTGCCAACTTTGTTGCTGGACTTTTTTGTATACTAATTCCTTTAAGTCTTCGGTGTGGTTCGGGAGATATTATGGGAGTGGAGCCATATCTTCCGAATCAATGGTTCGATTTTCCTAAAAATTTATAGGAAACTTTCCCTCTAATACGCAAACCTCCGTGGAAAATTTCGGAAACTTTCGACAAAAGGCGCACGAGTTATTAAGCTTTAAAGTGGGTGAACAAAATAGTGTCCCCACACGCAACACACCCAAATATCCACACATACAGGGAAAAATAGTAGAGTAATTTTAAGATAAAAATTGATTATTTAGGTCGAGAGAAATCGAGAAAATTCGTCTTTCTTGAGGGTTCGTGGTTATACGTCATCAACGATCGGTTATTATATCGCATTTTCTATGAATGGAAGGCTAAAAATCGCCCCAGTTCCATTTTCTTTAATTAAAAAAAACTTTCTTAATTACGAAATTTATTTTAATTAATTAAATTAACTTTTATAACTTCATAAAATACATTTTAATTTTTTAAATTTGTTTTTAGGGAAAAATGTATAAAATATCAATTTTGGTTTTTTTTAAATTAAATTTGCATAAAATATTTTAAAAAATCTTTCTATAAATTTAATAAATAAATTTTATCATAAAATTAAATATTTTATTTATTTAGGTATACAAAATTTGAATATTTGATTTAGTGTTTTTAATAAAATATTTCGATTTTTTAAAATTTTTATGTAAAAAATTTTAAAAATTACGCAATTTTATGCAAATTTTAATTATAAAACTTGGTAAATTATATTTTAAAAGCAGTTTAACTAATTATTATAATAATTTTCATTGAAAATTGGGTAAAAAAATTCAAACGTTCTTCATGCAGTTGCTGACGGAACGTGGGAAATAATTGAAATTTCATACTTAAAAATGCAAAATTTTAATAAATAAAATGAATATATTTTTTAAAAACTTCATTAAAACTCGAGCATTATATTCTGAGAAGAATAAAAAATGTCCAAGTAGTTTAGTTATGGCAGAAATTCTTATAAAAGTAAACAAGACACTTATTAAAAACTTTATTCGTATAGAAAATTGAAAAAAGGTTAAATTTTTGAATATAAAAAATGATAAAAGATGATGGTATAATGAAGAGAATAATGCCAGAAACACTAAAGATTTACTTATCGATTTTAGCTGGAGGATACTTGAATATTTGAAGAATGTAGAAAGGACATTCCTTATTTCATAATTGTATTGAAATCATTAGAAAAAGAAGTGCCCTTAACAATTAACAATCCCTAAAATTTAAAAAAATCTTACATATTTAGTGATAGAAACCTACTAGTTTCGTAGATTTTTATCATTAAATTTCCTGCTACATTAGTAGCTTTTATGTCGACTCGTTCGTCCTTTTAGAAGTGGATCCCAATTCGAATCTGTTTATTCTTCTCTCGTATAATTATCATTGTAATCGGGGCATTTTAGAGTTTTAGCCAGGCCCTTTTCGAGGCCGCGGGTATTAAAACTTATATTATGCCTTCTAAAAAATAAAACGTGACTAAAAATATACAAGAAATGCAATTAAATGAATCATTTCGAAGCTGGCAGTAATTGAGTAATCAAATAGCCGTACTAAGCCTCTGGTGGGGTCTAATTATGTTATGGTAAAGACTGAAGGCATAAGCAATAAGGATCTAGTTAATTTTATAAATATTAAAGTGCATTTACAGTGAGTTTCGTTAATTAATGACTCGTTTCGGTTTGAAATTTTTATATTATTATTCCGTTATTAGAAAATTAAAAGTTCTCAGACCATTTTAAGATTGTGGATATATTTATTGTGCATTTTATTCAAATCATTTTATATTATTTCACCGATAATCAAGCCAGACTTCATCGAGATCCCAACCCGGATCCACTTCTAAAGGTCAAATTCTAAGAATTGACTTCTGGGAAAGATGATGACGAATAATATTTCGGACAATTTAATATAATTATGAAGATTCTGAAAATCCGGACCAGATTCGATGTTAATAAATTATTATAAAATAAAAAAATTTCCACCAACGAGTTGCTTAACTTTCCCGGCAACATTTGGTGGCGTCATCTCTTATGATATTTTATTTTAAAACTTTTTATATTTTTAACTATTATAAAATGGCAAAAAGCTAGTTTTGAGGGTAGGGATGGGTTTTATAAAAAAATTGTAAATGCTAATAACGAGTAAAATCGTCATTAAGTCTGACCCCACTGAAGATACACGCGACCCCCTTTATCTTCCCACCTCCTCGACCTTTAACCACCAAAATTTAATGACATCGGTCTCTCTAATAAACGAACCTCCCTGCAAAATTTAGGAAATTTTCGACAAAACGCACAGAAGTTATTAAGCTTCAAACGGGGTGAACAAAACCGTGCCATCCACACAGAAATTACCCCGAATTTTTTGCATTTCTCGAGTTTCAAGGTGTCCTAAGTCCAAAAACGTAAAACTCTGGGTGGTCGATTTTTGACCGATCCCCGTACTTTTCTTCTGTTATATACAACAACCGGGAAAGTAATAATTAATCAACAACTATCCATTAACCGGATTTAACGGGCAGGGATGTATTTTAGATTGATGATACTACCCACCAAATAATAATAATGAAATTTAAAAGCGTCAGGCCCTTTCTGTAGCCTCGTAACACCAGGCCCTAAGTTATAGGTTAGTTTAACATATTTATAAGTCTGTCTTTTGTAACAGGAACCATTTTCAAAGGCTTAATTTATATCTATCGACTGCAACGTTACTCTATCTGTTGTCGTGACTGGATGGCCTGCTGTTCGACAGAATGTGTAGTATATATCACCCCAAATGCTCGACACAATACCGTAAACATAAAAGACAATTTTCTTGACGTTTTCCAACTGTGAATAGATTTTAACTGAGGATTTTCGAGTTGTTTGTTTCGTCTGAAGATAAGAAAAGTCATAAATTTATAAGCAGAAAACATATCCTTAAACTCTTTAATGTCAAAGGCATATATAATCATAAAATGACTTTTTACGCCTTTGACAACGTCTGCCCTGTTTACTACAGACAGGAGTGATTTATAACTTCCACCCTGTAACCGCGCACAGAGCAATTTTGCTAAAATCTATTACGCGCAATGCAGGGAAGCACGGTGGGGTATAAGCATATTTTTATAATTAACTTAAAATTTGTCTTATAAAATTCATTTATTAATTATAAATAAAATATGAAGTAAACTCGCAATATTTTTAATAAATATTTTAATATTTCACTTAATTAATTTTAAGTTTTTGACTGTGGGATACCGAAAAACTCCTACTTTGTGATATAGTTTTAGCAAATATTTATATAGAATTTGTGATAAATATGTGGGTTTCGATTTAATTTATGACTTTTTTATTGTAAAATGATTCAAATTTTGATAATAGTTATTAATTTTTAGTTTAAAATCCATTATAAAATGATGGAATCATTAAAGCAGAGCAAATAAACAAGTAGTAGACAATTGGTCTCCATCATCAGCATTTGATAAGCTTATCTTTATAAGATTTAATCCTATTATTAAAATTTCGTTGATCTAATTACGATTTTTATCTAAAGAACAGACTTAAAAGTCGATTTTTCCATATTTTTCTACCGTGGTTAATGCCTAAGATCTTTGATAAAAATACAAGAAAAATTATGGGTAAAAGAATGGAGTCTGGTGGAATATTTTTATTAGATTATGCTATTTATTTAAATAAATTTTAAAGTAAAACTTAACTGACAAAAATTTATGGAAATTGCAATAAATAGAATTTTATGGAAACAAACTGTCAGAGAGTAAAGTGGCATTGAGAAGCACATTTTTAAAAATCAAATGTAGAAGTAGAAAATTCTTTTAAAAATTTTCTTACAAAATCAATTTTCCAAATAAATTTATTTATACAAACGTTATAATTAATATTATTTGCTAGAAAAATGCTAGATGTGCAGCATCTTCATCTCTAGAGTTTCCTGAGAAGGTTTAAGTTTTCAAGTATATGATGCGTGAAAGCTTCTCTTAAATCTTATAAAACAGCTAATATAGTGTGGAATATGATGAATATTTCACTAAAATCCTGTATAGAGCAGTTTAAATTTGAAAATAACATTAAGAAATCCTATTGACATATAGCTGTCATATAATCATTTTACTTTCTCGGCTGTTATACCTAACAGTGTGTGGCTGTGGGTCAAAAAAATACTACTCCTCACCCAAGATTTTTACATTTTTGGACTCGGGGACCTTAAAGCGTCGATAAATGCAAAACAATTGTTTTTTTTGCATGTATGGAAGCTATTTGTCCTTTTATAGTAATTAACTGTAAAATTTCGCAACAGATGGCGCTACACAATATGAACTTTTTTCTGGAAAAGTTATGCAACTCGTTGCTGGATTTTTGTACAAATAATTGCCTTAAAGGGAAAATAATTACTTAAAATAAAGAGAAATAATGTATAAAAATCGAAAAGTATATTTTTATAAAACTTAAATAAGTAATTTTTAAATAAAAAACACTATTTGCAATGTACTTAATTTAAATAGAAAGCAATTAAGACAATATATTTGCTTGGAAATCCAATCAAATAAGTTTATAGGATTTCGAAGGAATTAATTAAAAAGAAATATTTTATAAACTTTATTATTTTGAATAATTTAATTTATTACAGATACTTAAATATTAAATATAGCATCTGACGTAACTGGATAAGTAGTTTTGTGATTGACGATTTGGAAATAAATTCCACTATTTTTAGAAATTTAGAAAATACTGTACATACTTCATTATGAATCACAAGCTTAGAAATTAATTATTAAATTTTCACATCTGTGAACCTTTTACGAAAGATCTTTCTTAACATTTATATCAACCTGTAATTCGCCATTCCCTACATTGAAAAATTGACTTTCTTCAGTAAAAACTTTTATCGACGTTAGAGTTTTTCATCCAATTTACAATATATTTTTTACATTTTATAACTAATTAATATTAAATACATAAAAATATTGATCGTGTGTCCTGATCATCGCATCCAATCGGATCAAAGATAATAAAAATAAAAAGTTTTTATATAAATCTCTGTTTTATATGAACAAAATAAAGATTTTTGACTTATATAATGTTTTTCTTCCGTTTTTTTTTTTTTTTTGATTTTCCGTAACCTTTGAAGCATCTATCATCCCTTAAGGATTAGCTGTAAGGACTTTACGTAATATTAAGGTGGATACAGTATTTGTTATTATGGAGTTTGGATATAGAACTTAAAAATAATATATTTATTTTTCTTATAAAATCCTATTGGTTAAATTTACAGCCGTATCTTCGTGTTATAGCGCTAATTGGAATATTCGCTTTGCTCTATAATTCATACCTTCTGGATCGCATCTAAGGTTGCAAAATTGGCATTTGAGCAAGTTTTACTCCTTTCTTCCCGAATTCCTTTATAGAAATTTGCATTTAAACTCTTTGCATTCGTTATGGAAATTTACTCTTGTTGAAATTCTTCCATTGAGATCAAGTAATAAATTCTTTAAAGAAAGAAGAGTTCTCAATCATTTCTGGAATTTTTCCGCTTTTATACAATCGTCTAAATATGAATTGTATTAATTAAAGTTAAAATAATCCTTCTTCTCTGTGGAATCAATTTATAAAAGTGCATCCAAATTATTTTAAAATGACATTTTGAAGCGAAAGTTCTCTGTTGGACGATGAGTATAAAGATCTCGAAGTATCATGTTTAAGTAGATTTTGTAATTGTATTGAAGTATTAATTGGATTCTGATTTTATTTACTTATTTCTAATGATAAAAGGATTTTTTTAAATCCATTATATTTTCATGGCGCAGAAAACGTATTTAAAATAATATTTTTAGAATTATTAATTGTTTACAGATTCCGTACAAGATGGCCCAAAAGTCAGTTAAGCCTAGAGCCCAGCTTGCAGTTTTATTTAAATAATTCGTGTTTGCAATGGTTAACCTACTTTCGGGCCATTTTTACTATTAGTCTATTATCTCGCTGTATAGACATATATAGTAGTTTTAATTGGACTTAAGCCGGAGGTTTGGATGGGTTTGAATGCGTGCACTTCAGCTCCTGTTTTGGATCGTAGCATCGGCGCAGTCGTTGATTAATCCAACAATTGTGATACATTGTTGGACTCCGTAATTCGCAAGCTCTCGTTTTGTATATCGTTCGTCAATTTTTGTCCAGCCGTTCCGGAGTTACAGCTCCCGGAAATTTCCGGACTTGGATCAACTTTTTCCGGCCCGCTTTTGCCGCGCTAGTTTAGGTGAAATGGCAGACTCGGACGTCGAACTGGACTCATCCACAACGGACTGTGAGGCCACTTCCAGGCCTGATTCTCCGTCAAGGTTTACCTTTGATGACGGGACTTATCTTACTCTGGAGGCCAAATTACTAGCGGAATCCAATGAACACCTTCAAAGGATCATGNGATCAACTTTTTCCGGCCCGCTTTTGCCGGTAAGGTTTAGGTGAAATGGCAGACTCGGACGTCGAACTGGACTCATCCACAACGGACTGTGAGGCCACTTCCAGGCCTGATTCTCCGTCAAGGTTTACCTTTGATGACGGGACTTATCTTACTCTGGAGGCCAAATTACTAGCGGAATCCAATGAACACCTTCAAAGGATCATGGATTTGCTTCCCCCGCCAAGTAAATCTAACCCAACAGTTTGTGATAAATATGTGGGTTTCGATTTAATTTATGACTTTTTTATTGTAAAATGATTCAAATTTTGATAATAGTTATTAATTTTTAGTTTAAAATCCATTNATGATATATTTCAATAATTTACATTTATTTTTGATATTGTTTTAAATGATTGAAAAATATGTTAAAATTATCTCTAGATGCGTGATTCTAATGAAAAATTCAAAATAAAAACATGAGAGTGTAGATGATAATTTAGATGATGAAGATGTAGATTATAAATGATAACGTAGGTCGCGAAAATCAAATCTTTTCATTGTCGTTAAAGCGTAATCTATTTTCATAATATTTATATACTTAAAGCAAATCCTAAAACTGCTTTTTTATATATGTATTTATGTTGTTTTGCTTGCAAACGAATAAAGTAGTTATGGGCAATATTTGTATGCCTTTATTTTATATTTAATACCCGGCCCGGGTGGCGAAAAAATCCTCGTAATAAAATGAGGTGGCGAATGAAAAAAGTTTAAGAAGCACTGATGTAGGTGATTTACGGGATACAAATGTAGAGGCGATGATAAGAATTTAACATCTTTATATCTAGAATTTATATCATTATCATAATATGGATGATATAGATGCTTGAAAATGTAGAAAACGGTTTTAGAATACATTTACTTATCAAAATTACAGTTTAATTATTAAATGAACGTTATTATAATTAAGTAGAGATTCTACGGCGAGATTTTTAGTAAATCTCTTAATTTATTGTACATTTTAATTGCTCGACATAGTTTAACAACAGTATTTAAGTGTAAATCCTGTTGATGATACCAATAATTGGGATTAATATTTTGTCGAATGTGATGTGATGGGAATCTTTATTTAGTGTAGATCAGTAAATAAACTAAATCTTTATATTTACTGCTCTGTATACGTTGCAGCTCGGTAAATAAGAATTAGAACCAAAATTTACTGGTTTCACATAAAAAAATGATCAGGATTCATGCTGGATTTAGTAAACTTGGTTCTAGATTTTAGTCATTTTGTAATTAAATTGTAATTAAACCACTTTCTCTCGCTGTTCAATATATTTTGTTACATAAATTTCCTTAAATATTCAGTCTTTTCGAATGTATCTAGAAAAAATATAGCCACGTTTTCGCTTCAAAACTTAAATTTTCGTAGGAAAAGAACATCTAATTTTATATATTTTACTATTAAATTTCATAGATTACTCGTATATTCTATTTCTTTAAATTTTATTTCAAATTTATAATTGTAAACTCTCAATATTTTTGTTAATTATATCAGCAATATTCTAAAAAAATTCTCAATTTACATATATAAATCACAGATGTAATAAAGATCCTAAGAACTGATGGATAAGTTATAAGAAAAAATGCAGAAAACTGATCTGTAACTAGAAAAAAAGGCAGAGAAACTGATATAAAAGGACAGAAAAATCTGATCCGAAGATAGGGAGGAAGGCAGAAAACTGACTTATAGTTAGTGAAATGGAAATTTAAAGCAGGGAAAACTGAAAAATACACTAAAATCATTTATAAAGTTAAATACGTTTAATATTTAAATTGTCAACAGTTCCTCGTCACCTACCAGTTTCTATGTAAAGAATTTTCTATCGAAACCTTCTTCCGATCCTTCTATTTTTAGAGAAATTAGGATTTCCTTTTATCGATCCGATCAGGTGTATGTCCATCAAACATGGACACTCCTTTAAATCCTGCACATTCAAAAAAACATACTCAAATAACATCTAATAGTGTTTGCAGGTATGTTTTTGTTGGATATATCAAAGTAAATGTCCTCAACATCCGACCAAACCAGAATAGAATTATGTTAATATCGATTAGAGAAAGTTTCTTTCGGTAGAGCAGCTGAATTAATGTCATTTCTACTAGAAAAAATGAACTGAAATTCGAATTTTTTAAATAATTTCTGAATAATTTTAACGTATTTAATTTAAATTTGTTCATTTTTGTAAACATATTTCTCATTTTTAAGCTTTTAAAAACCGATTTTTAATTAACTGATCTCTCTCCACTTAATAGTGTTTCTGTGCTTCTCTAATTAGGAAATTACATTTTTAGAAGTTAATTAACGAGAAAATAATTAAAAATAGTTAATTATAATTCAAATATAAGTGTTATTTATGTGTTTATTTAAAAAATATACAAGGAAATAAAGTCGTAGTTGTGTGCTTTTGTTGCGATACCCGCAGCTTTACTTTGTCATAGGACAATTATCTATAGAAATAAAAAAGCGACAAGCAGGGGTTGTCACAAATGGCACTTTCTAGAGAAGACTGATAGATAAACAAAGTGATGAATGCACTCCACACAACATTAGCTTATTATATATAACCTGGCACACACATAAACAACTTCTATAAGTTACAAGCCCCCTTTTAACTCCATTTAATATTTCTTAAAAACAAAATACACTAAATAGGTTTTATACGAACTCCAAATTCTATTTTTTTAATCTAAGAGTTCTTAAAAAATCCTCCACAATTGATATTTTAGAGCTTTGTTTTACAAAATTACCTACAAAATTGATATTTTAGTCACGAGTAGTTAGAGGTTTGATAAATAAATAACATATAACACTTAAATAACTTAAAAATTTAGAAAAATCTTCGCTATTTTGTATCGAAATTTAATTATAATTTTTGTTTAAATTAGCAGGTTTTAATTAATTTAATTCTATAATAAGAAGTTACGTAAGGAAGATGCTGGCCATTTTAAGCTAACTTCTACAAATTCTACTTAATATCTGAAAGTAAAAATTTAAATATACTTATAAGAAGTTAAGATTTGATTTTTACCATATTTTTATCTAAAAAAAAACAACTTTAATTATTAAAAACTGAATTTTTTCTAACTTAATTTTCACGACATCTTAGCAGACAAATAACCTTTAAACTCGTAAATATCGTGGATATTTTCTGTATTTTTAGGGTTTAATCTCTCGATATTCCTAAAAATTGTTTCTAATTTCGTTTATATTTAAGTAAAAAGATGTTAAAGTGTTGTTAAACTAATCATTATTATATATTGAATTCAAGTTATAAATTCCTCTAACCCCATTTAATATCTTAAAAAATTACTCGACGTAGGATTATGTGAACTTCAAAATCGATTTTTTTCTTTTGGTTATTTTCATCTAAAAAACCACTTTTCGATTACTAAAATATGATATTTTAGAACTTTATTGGTGATGCAACAGACAAATATGGTTTAAATACACAAATAACCCATACAAAATTGGATATTTTTCGACTTTTCAGAGCTTTATCTGTGGATATTTGTAAAAAATTCTTACAAATTAATTCCAATTTTATTGAAATTTACCTAAAAGCATTCCAACTAATCACTTTTATGATGTGGATAATCTTTATTGTATGCTAAACTCACGTGATCCCGTTCGGCACCCGAAATTTTACTCAAAATCGATTTTTTCAAAGTTTTAATCTAAAAAATGTAGCAAAAACTGACATTTTCCAAGTTACAATTTAATAAATAAATAATGTTTAACACGTAAACACCCCACGTAAAACCGGATATTTATTGCTATTTTAGAGCTTGGTAAGGAAATATTTGTAAAAAATTTACAAAAATAAGTTAATATTTAAGTATAAAAGAGGATATTGGAGGAGAATGACGGTTATAGGCCAGTTGTTCGAAGGTAACGTTAAAGGTTGCAGTTAAAGTGTAACACCCCCACATACCAAGTAGCTAAAACCTTTCGCCAATGAGCATGCGCATGTGCTAGCAGCTGTGCACTCGGCATCCGTCAGAAGCACCTTCCTCATACAGTCTCTAGACCTGTTTCGGGATATCGGAGATGTTGACTTAAAGTGTATGAAAGTTGAAGTCGTGGTGTCACGTCATGGCTTCTTCTATGACGTTACCTACCACTAAACGTGGAGGTAATCTCAGTATGGATAGAGCCGCATTTTTATTGATACGTATCAAAAGGATTTTTCATAAAAAACGAGCCAAAGAGTAAGTACACTTTACTCTTAATACATTATCTCGCATCATTTATCACTCATCTTCTTATTATCTTCCTTAACTTATTTATTTTGCGCTCCACTTTAATCATACTTTAATGAATTCATTTCCGTTATATTTGTGTATTTTTTTGTTTTTTTAACAATCTGAAAACACAATTTAACTCGAAACCTTTGCGGGTCTCTCCGTACGAAATCTCGTTATCGGCTCTTAGAAATCTTAAAATATCTTTAACTTTCATCCCGGATTTTTAAATATTTTCGTTTTATAATATCGATTAAAATGTTACGAAAGTAAAATTGATTTCTTCACCGCCATTTACAACCTTTATTTTATGTATTTTTTAGTTTTAGTGCCACAAAACTGGAAAAAACTTAACTGTAAGTACGGCGTATCTAAGCATCGCTTCCAACTGATGCTGTTTATTTTTCGACTATTAGTTTGCCCTTAAACAAATATATTTAAATAATTTGCGTGTTTTTTATTTTTTAAGATAAAGTTTTAGATTATCTAATTAATTAAATAACCCTACTTAATTATATTTAAATAATTCTTTAAGTTCGAGTGGGTTTTTATCTATGGATACGATAAGTTATAATGTATTGATTGCTACTAATAATTATGTTTAGATAATATTCTCAGCAATAAAAGTGATTGTAACGATTGTTTATGGTGGTAATTCGAAGAAATCTCGTCTAAAAATATAATTTTTAAGTAATTTTTTCGAATTTCCAGTTAAAATTGTAAATACATCTGCATTATACGAGAGAGATGAAGGTTTTTACAAGTTAAAAATAGAATTTTATAATTTGGAACATCAAAAAAATCCTTTTTTTCGTAGATATAATGTTTCCTCAAATAGATAACTCGAAAATTTTAAAAATTCTTTAAAGATTTATAGTAAAATCACTCTAAAAATTGCGACTTTTTTCAACTTTGGCTTTCACCCAGCAAAAATTGAATCAATTTGATTTATTTTTAAAGATTTTAAAATAATTTTCTTAAATTATAAATTTCTATAATTATAATTAACTAAACGGGTGTTTTGGGGTCAATATGGCGATTTTTCTTCTAAAATTCCTACAATAAATGATCTTTTAGAGTCGAAGTAAGGATTTATTTATAATTTATAACCTTAAAATTGTCTTGATGAATTTTTCTGTTAATTAGTACGAAATATTTTAAATTTTTCATGAATTTTACTGTATGAATCCGTTTCTAACTTAAGGAAAAATTAGAAAAGAAAACAGAGAGATGTTTCGCTTATAATGCAGGATGTAGGTTCGGTTCCCGTTCTATAGCCCGCACTTATCTATCTTACAAGCAAATTAACAAGCATATATTTAGATTTCGCTTCGTTACAACTGAACCCACGCCTATACACAACGTATGGCATATTAATTAGAACAGAAAAATGCGTAGATTTAGGTCTATCGAAAGTAAATCCGCAGCCTTCGTCTAAAGAAAGAAGTAGGCTGAGAAATATCTGGATTTGAATCTAAGAGAACCCAACTCCATTTTTCTAAACTTATTAAGTGTTCTAACCCAGCAAATTTGATAATTTTACTAGATTTATTTCCGTCTTTATCCTTTTGCAACATCTTCATCCGGAGAAGAGGGATAAATCCTTCGAGTTTTTAACTGCAAGAACCGAACCTACGACTTTCTAACTTAATTTATCTAGCCGGGAAAGAAGTAGGAAGATTTTTTAAAAATATTTATCTCACTATTATCACATAAAATAAGGATAAATGAGAAGTTAAGTATAATTAACTCCTCCTTAATTATAATTTGCATAGAAGAGAAGCTCAGATAAAAATATTTTCGGGTGGTTATTTTTTAGAAATTTTCTTCTTAACTACGTCAGTTTTATCCTCGCCCTAATTATTTCCTGTATACAAAATAAGTTTTATAAACACTGAATAGGATAAATAATATTTTAACATTTATAAATGTTATTTTTTTCTCCAACTCCGGAAGTTCTAAAATAAGTTATTTTTTAATTATTTAAGATTATTTTCTCTCAAAATTTCGACTTTAAACTTGGGTTTTTTAGAAGGTCGTCGAACCATTTTGTCTGTTTTTAGGAGCAAGGTCGATTTTTTAGTGGCATTTGGCCAAAAATATCATCTAAAATGAGTATTTTGTTAATTGATTGTCTGGTATACAAGTTATACGCGTGTGTATCAAAGGATAAGAAGGATGAGAGATGGAGCATCAGGTGTCCGCATCACTTTAATTAATTATCTTTAGAGGAGATGGGAATTTGGCACTTTGTTTAATTTCTTGTTAAATACTTTGTCACTTTTGAAAGAGATTATGCGCTGCTAAAACTGTCTTTTTAACACTCGGTTGCGTTAATCACGCGGGGAGGCTGTTTCCAAATTATTCTTTAAATATTCATAAGATCTAATCAGTTTATCTTTGTAATTAAACGTCTTCCGCATCAGTTCCATAACCATCAAGAAATGTGTTTTATATTCTTTTTTTATACACAAATCATCATCATCTGTTATTAAAGTTCTTGTGTATCGATATAGATAAATTTTGATCATCCTCATAATCTTTGTCTTTGTATTTATTTTTCTTTCAAATACGCATGTTCATTACACCTATCATCATCGGAATTGTCTCTTAGCCTTCTAAATACACAAATTCGTCCTCATCATCATTAAATATGTTAAGTATGTACTTTCTTTTTAAACTCGTCATCATTATCGTACTCTTTCGAGTATGTCGGTGCATATAACTTAGAATCGTTACCATCATCATCGTGTTTATTTTGCATTTTTTCGATGCTCATCAACCATGTCGCCGTCTTGTATTAAGATCTAAATGAATCAGCATCCTTCTACTCCTTATTGTTATCATTCTCGTGTTCTACGTTCTTTCAGATATTCTTATCTATTAAATTTAACTTCCAGATCTTCTGGTAACCTTTCAAATATATAAATTCAAATAGATTCATCATTATCATTATCATCAGATACGTTTTCTATTTTTCCGGAAATGTTTTTTAGGTAATAAATTTAATAATCCACTGCCTACCAACATAATCATTATCATCATTAAGCTTTTCAATTAGTATAGATTCTAGTTAACAACAGATTGGTTATCATCGTCTTCAAATCTACCACGGTGATTTTTATTACGTCTGTTTATTATAATATTTATCCTCCTCTTTTTCTTCTTCCTTCTCCTCGTTATCATCATCATCAAGATTATAATGAATTCCTATAAAAGTAACCTACTTTTATGTTAATTCTATTAAAAACAAAGTGTTAATTACTTTCACTTATTGTTCTTTAAAATCAATAAAATCATCGGTCAATGTTAAAAGAAAGCAAATTTGATACGGTCGAGAGCTAAAAATGATGGAAAATTCAATACTAAATTATTGCTGCTCCAAGATAAACATCGCAGATGATGATTTTCACACCTCTTCGTCAATTTTCTCTTTGACAACATAATTAGTCGATAAAAGAATTAAAATTTTATATTTTAAATTCTAAATTGTTTTTATTTATTATCCAGTAAATTAAATATTCCTTCTATCGGAATAACTAAGATGATGTCTTATCATCCACGTTTACGTCATCAAATTTCAAATGTAAATATTTAGTAATGCGTATTAGGCATTCGTAATGTTAATTCGCATATTTTAAAAAATAAATACGTTAATTAAATTCTTTCGCAAGGCTATTCGCATATTTTAAAAAATAAATTACAACGAAAAAATCAGTTTGTATTTTCTTCAAAGCATAAAAATCATCGAAACAAGTCAATCTTCATTTTTTCAAGGCATAAATTACAACGAAAATATCAATTTGTAGTTCAAAAAACAAATTACAAATAAAAATATCGATTTTTTTCAATTTTTAAAAGTATAAAATACAATAAAGATTGTTAAATTGTACTTTTTAAGTATAAAATACAACCAAAAAAGGCAAAAATCTGTCATAAATTTCTTTTAAAAAGGCAATTATTTTCCAATATCGCCGTTTGGAATTTTATGACGTAAAACAATATTTTAACTCATAAAATTGGGATTATTCGACAGTAAAATCAAGTTTGTTTAACGGAAATTCTCCGAATAAATAAGATTAAAGTGAAATTTAAAAGTCAAAAGTATTCATCTTCCATCAATCAGAATCAAAAAACGCATACATTTAAATGAACTTTTTCTAAAAGAATTGCAAAATTTCTTCGAATCCATTCAAAAAATCTATAGATTATGCAAATTATTTTAAATTTATAACAATTTTCCACGTAGAAACCAAGCCAATTTTTAATGTTATTTTGCGTGGATTTTTAATGGAAATCTTAAGATGTCGTTGACAGGCGCATCTTCGTCGGAGGGAGACATTCGATCATCCAACCCTGATAAGCCTCTGTACATTTATATCTAAACAAAGAATCGACTGTCGTCATTAGCTTTATAACACGAATCTCAGAAATTTCTAAATGAAAATGTTCAATCGATGAAGGATTTCCGTGAAATTTTCCATGCCGTTTCTTATATTCGTGGTTTACGAAGGATCTTTAACGAAATTTTTTAATTATTAATTGTACTTTGAATGCGATTAAATTATCTTCGAGTATCTTCTTCGATATTCATCTCCGACTCGATGGGATCCCGTCTTCGATACCAATCTTCATATTTTTGGGAAAGATTTTATGGTGGAATGTCTTAATTTTTGCTTAACTTATAGTAATTTATACGGAATTAAATTATCAACAACATTCATCTACAAGAGGGGTCTCATCTTCCATGCCATTCTTGCATTTACCATAAGTTTTTGAGTTTGTAACTAGGTTTAGGAAGGCTTTTATGGTGGAATATCTTAATTTTTGTTTAATTTATAATTTAATTGTTCGATATGGAAGTATTTCGAAATTCTTGTTGATTTTCCGGCAAAAATTCAGTTTTGAGGATTTAAAATGAATTTTCTTGATAATTTTTGCATTAATATTACTGTATTATAAACACATTTAAAAACTTAATTTCGCTAAATCATTACTGTATCCTAAGGATTTTTCTTATTTCTCGTGTAAATATAATCCACGAAAGTCGCCAGGCTAATTTTTTCTAGAAAAATCTATATTATAAATCCAAAAATACGATGATAATTTGACATTTTGAAATAGAATTTTACCTTCCAAAAAACCCGTTTCTACATTGTCATAAAGTGGAAAAGCGCGAAACAAATTTGAATAAAAATAAAAATTAAACTGGCCAATAATTTTCTAAATAAATCCCTCGAGTTTTTTTATTCACTTANATAACTAAAATGTATATAACTTCTTAGTATATTTATAGCGCTATAACTATATATACAGCACTATATATAGGAAACTATAACTGTATTACATACCTCTACGAAAGATAAATATATAATTAAACTTCATCATTAATTTTTTCAAAGTAATGAATTTCTAACAAAAACTATTTCAAATTAATTTCGACACACGATACTTTTTCAAAACGAAAAAATAAAGTGTTTTACTTAAAGGATTTTACGGAATTTTCAAGAAACTCATTCTAATGCACTTAAGATCTTAAAAAGCATCAAAGATCCTCCTCCTCCTCCTCATCTCTTCACAGACTAATTGTAAATTTCAGTAATAAATAAATAAGAAATTACCCTTGTTTACGCTTATATCAACTGCGCATTATATAAGGAGCGAGCCAAAAATCGGTTGACCCGTATTTTGCCTGGCGTGGACACGAAGCGAAAACCATCGGCATTTTTTATTGATTTAATTGATGGAAATTAATATTATTTTTACGACGTTTAACATTCTCCATTAAATGACCCGTTTCGGCTTAGGCGCGTGTCGATTTATATGCTAGAAAGAAAGGATGTTTTCTGCAAATTATTTGAGAATGTTTCTTCTTTTTCTTTAAATACATGACGAAGAATGATTTAGAATTACAACTAAGCTGAGCTATCGATTTGATTCCAATTTAGTTACGTGTTTTGCATACTGAAATGATCGATTTATCTTTACCAATGATCAATAATACATAGGCCTATATATATATCAAAATTTACAATAAGTTCCTGTACTTCGACAAATTTCAATTATTTTTGAAATTATTTTCACGTTTTATAAAGTGATGCACCAATGCGTAAATCGAAAATTTTCGTATCAACTTGTAAAATTTAATTTAAAAAATGTATACATTAAATTATATTTTTCACAGTGTAGAGCTTTTCTTTGTAATTATTCTTTTTATAAATATATATATGGCTATAGATCGATGTAGCTATGTTTTTTACTGTAAAGAAGGTCATTTTTTATTTTAAGAATGGTTTTATTTTTTGATTTTCTTAAAGTAGAACGGGAATAATATCCTGAGGAATGAATCTGTGAAGAATAGCCTTTACCATTTCCCTCATCTTTCCTCATTCGTTCTTTAAGATCTCTCTCGAGGATTTCCCTCATTCTTCCCGATTTCTTTTGATGCTTTTCGTTGTCCTTCTTTATTCATTCTTTAGGATCTCTCTTGTGGATTTCTCTTATTTTTCTTAATTCTTTAGGATCATTTCTTCTCTTCTTATCTTCCCGGATTCATTCTTTAGGATTCCTCTAATCCTTAGAATGCAAGCTTTTAGGATTTTCTCACTTATTCATTAATCTTCTTGCTTGTCCTTCGATAACTTAAACCATATACTTTATAATTTTTAAATTATATTATATTTTATTTATTGATTATTAAATATTCGTTATAATAATATTACACGTTACTGGTTTAATCACGCTTCATTATCATACAATTAAATGATAATTTATTCAGTTTTTTATTAGTCCTTGGAATATTTTAAATCGGGTAATTTTTAAATCATTATTCAAATTATCCATCATCTTACATGATAAAAATATATTAATATATCATTAAGAATTGTCTTAAGATCTCCACCTTAGCGATGCAATTTTTACACCTCTTCCATGTGCAGCATGAAAACACATGTTTTCCTTTGCAAATATAGGATTATGTATTGAAATAAGACAGTGGGCCACCCCTGTCGTATTTAGAACAGCATATTACTGTATACGGCTTTTGTAAAGAATACGGGCAATAAAATAAAATTTAATTTATTTAAATTGTTTATATATTAATTTTTAAATTAATTAATGCCATTAAAATTTAATTTAGTTTTCCTCTTATATGAAAATAAATTATTCGTTAAAATAATATATTTTTTACAATGAAACATTATCGAGTTATTTTTTTAATTAATATAATTAATTTGAAATTACAAAATGATTTCAATTAGTTTGATTAATTCCTTATAAATTTATGAGAAATTTAACAATATTAAATTATAAATTTGTTCCTTCGATTTATACTACAAATTAAGGTTATAATTTATTGTAATTAATTAATGTTAATGAGTCATTTTACCTACTTTATACCCTGTGAATGGGAATATTTACTAATCAGAGAAGTGGATTAGACTGTAAATTATTCAATTCTGCTAATAATTTCTCTTTTCTTATTTGAAATAAGTTAATTCTCGTGAAAATTAATAAGAAAAAAAGGGATAAATGTTTTTTCTCCTCATCTAACAATAAATTTGATTTTACATCTAGATAAATGCTCAGTTTTAACAGTAATTTCTGTTTTCTTATTTTAAATCTCGTTAAAATTGATAAAAATTGTAGTAAAAGTATTAATTCTTTTCTTTATTAAACAGTAAAATCATTGTGAAATTGTATAGTTAAGTAAATGCTGCATTTTCATAATAATTACTCAATACTAACGACAATTTCGCAGTTTTCTACTGTAAATAAATCAAATTTACGTTAAAAATTAATAAAGAAAATCAAGAAAAATGTTAATTTTTAACTTTTATGAAACAGTAAATTGAATTTTATAGTTAAATAAATGCTTCGCCTTATTCAAACATTCATAAAAAGCATCATAAATTACCTTACATCTCGTTTCTATACAAAACACGAAAGTTAACCATTATTACACTTACAAGTTTATTGCAAGTAAGATTTATGATCCTCTATTTTGTTCCTCCTCGTCTCAATTCATCGAATTTCTCTGACTTTTTTCCCTCTCCTACATTCTTTATCCATTAATAATTGTTATTCGTGTAATATATGCCATTTTCTCAATGAATCTGACATTAATTACACGAAAATCCGGTCTTATCCGGACTAAAGAAACTATTTTCCTGTATTAATATCGAATAATGAATACATTATCTACAGATTTTTATGCCGAATTATTCATTTATTAATTCTACTTTCCTGTTATCTGATTATGAAGTAATCATTTTATTGTAAGTAGGGATAAAAATATAGATACGTTCTCAGATTCTATAACTAAAATGTATATAACTTCTTAGTATANAGAGACGAATTTTATATTAAAAAAAATTGTAAATGCTAATAATCTTTATTAAGTCCGACCCAACTCGAGATACGACACGCGACACCCCTTTATCTCCCCATCCCGTCGGCTTTTAACAACCAAAATTTAATATCATCAATACCTCTAACACACAAACCTCCCTGCAAAATTTCAGAAATTTTCGACAAAAGGCACGGGAGTTATTAAGCTCCAAAGTGGGTGAACAAGTTGTTCCTCCCAAACAAACAAACAAGCACACACAACATAAATAATACAAAGAGCGCAGAGTTCACACAACGCAAACAACGCGTTCAACACTATATAATAACGGAATTATTTAGTTTGATATTTTCGGATTGAAATTAATGACGATAAGCGTGAATATAAATTGTATCCTCGACAATTGAAAAGAAATATTTCTTTGAAAATTTTTATTCTTTACATTGGCTTTCATAAGAAAAAAAGCGCAATAGGCCGGAAGGAAGATATAAATATTAAGAAAATAATAGAGAGCGAAGTAAAAAGAAATAATATGAATCAAACATCTATTTGTTATTTATTTTATTCAAATTTTATTTTAATGACATATATTATTATTTAAAATAATATACACGCATACGTATCTGTATATATATATATATATATATATATTACAGATACGTATGGCATATATATGTGTATACACATATATATACATTACACGAATATATGCGTGCGTACAGTGGACATTCGATGTAGTGAATTCTCGAAGGACTGAGCTATGTCATTTATTATATTTATCACTGGTTTACTATACACATAAAAAATAAAAGCAACAAAAATTGTACGCTATATCGGGGGTGACTATATCGAAGTTCACTGTATATATCTACGCGTATATATATGTATACAGTAAAGCGACCCGTTCAAAACGGAAAAAAATATTCGGTACCGCGCCATTCCGGTTTAAACGGGTTTTAGTGTACTCGTGAGTCTCCGCAGATAAGTATTATACACCGAGCCAATACTACTACATCGGCCGTATTATCGGGGCCCTATTATTATCAGTCCTACTACTGTATATATCGTATTCAAATATGAAATACAGTATATAGCCTAAGTGTATGAGTCATACGTTTGTCTGTCCGTGCCAAATTCCCGCGTTGGCTTCCCCCACCATAAGACTGATATTTAGTAGATTCTGTACACCATTCATTGCGAATATCATATTCGGATATGTGCATTAAAGTACATATATTTAAATGGTGCTCGTGACTACTAAAAATAACTTCTTAATCTATTGATTTGCGCCATCTGGGGACGTTTACTAATAATATTTTCAAATTTTAATTATGTAAGTGTTTATAATAAAATATTTAATTAATTATTATCTACGGTACCTTCCGCTATACTTTTCGTGTATAATTTTATAGTTCTATGCTAAAAAAATTATTTACTGAGAGTTTTTTATTGAATATTTATATAAAATTGAGGTCATAAATCTGTAGAGTAATAAATAAAAGTCAAATATTTGTAACCCATATTTTGTTAAAATTAATTTTTCCTTTTTTTTGGTTTATCGATCGACTATATTCTAATTTTAAGAATACGATATACGTTTTCTCAATTATTAGAACCATTTAAATTATGTCTGTGTATATACAGTACATCGGATTAGTAAATTATTACAGATGTTAATAGGATGCTTTAAAAACTGGAATAGCCTTTTATATTAGATTGAAGCGAAATTGGAGCATTAATACCAATTGAATTATAATATAAATTGCGGCATAGATTGGAGCTAAATTTGAGCATATATTGGAATATCGATTGAAATTAATTTCTTTATATCATTTAATTCTATCTAAAAAAGTATAAAGATTGTAAAACATATATAATTTTCAGACAAATTTACAAAAATATGCAGATTATTGGTAAATAACTATTTGTTTGGCAAACGGTGCATTTCTCCAAGCTAAATAAATTTAATGTGTACAATTTATAAAGATGTAATGAATATTAATTTAATCATAAATAAATGATTGAGGCGTATTTAAAATATTTTATATTAGTTTTAAAGCTTTTAAGGAATAATTTTATTTTAATTTCTTTTATTATACGGTATTTTTTTAATGCACTTGTTTCAATTTTTACACGATAATCGTATTACACTAATACTGTAGTTGGACTTATGGTGTAGACGTAAGAATAATTGACGTTAAAACCAGGAAATTGGACAAATGTGTAATGACAAAAGAAAATAATGAATCGTTTTTTATCCCTATTTTTAAGTGCATTAGAAAAATTAAATTTATACGTAATACGCTATTAAAGTTTACGCAAATGCGTATGTTTAAATGAAAAAGTGGAATTTTATTTTTGTCCGTCTGTCGTTGGCGAATCTCGAAAAATGAGTTAGAAAAATGAAAATGAGACCCGATATGGAAGGCTCGGTCCATTAACGCGGTTTCGCTTTGAAATTTTTATTTAAATTAAACAACGTAATTGAAAATTACAGCCCGGCATTGTAAGGACGTTACAATAAGTAATACGGTAAAACCTGCCTAAAAGGAAAAATTCTTAGGAACAGAGCGACTTATGTTAAAAAAAAACCCATTGGAAACGGAAACCTGCCAAACTGGAAAAAATATTTGGTACCGTGCGATTCGGGTTTACGCGGGTTTTGGTGCACCAGTTACTCTTTTATATCTATAATATAAGCAGAAAGGTTGCGCTATCCATGACGTTTGGAGGCCATAAAAGCATTTTATTTTAAAATAAAACAGCTGTAAAATAATTTAATTATATTACGTAAAAATTCATTATTTTTTCTACAAGAGTTGTTTATGCAACGTTCTCTTTTGGCATTACGTTAATGTTATTGAGACTCGGTAAAATTTTTTTCGAAACTAACTTATATAAATATTTATATTTATATATAAAATTTCTCGATATTTCAGTATTTTTTAGATTAAAAAAATGATAGGAAATTGCTTCTTTTCAGTAAGGAGCAATAAGAAGCATATTATTTTGTTATATTTTTTATAACTTCTATCGATACAGCGCCGCTAAATGTCGCTTATATATTCTGTTGTAATGCTCGTCCGATTGTATTTTTGGGGCTAAGTCTTGTGTCCCGTCTGACATAAGCTGAATTGTGAAATTTAACTTCGGAATACTGAGTAAAAATTCATAATTAACTTAAAAATTTTGCTGGATCTATTCGTGTTGTATCGAGAGTAAAATCCAATTGTCTTTTCGTTTTAAGTAAGTTCGTTCTGTGGTAAATTTTTCTATGCTTTAAATCTTATTTATGAGACGATAAAAGTACACCGTAGTTGTGGAGAGGAACACGAGTTGAAAAGAGGGATACGAGTAGATAAAGAATAAATGACAAAACTCTTCGCGCCGTAAGAGGTTTGAAGCTCCGAAAGGATGACAGCACTTGTTACCGGAATAATTCTCTTATATATATTAAGTTTTATTATATTTATCGCTTACATCTACGCTGTCCGGTATTTTATGCTGGAAAAACAAGGACAGCCACGTGTTTCGTATCGTAGAAATCGGATTTTCCAAAATAATGTATCGATATTCTTGCTCTTAACACCAGGCTAGACATTTCTACTTCCAAAATTTTAAATATCGAATAGCACATTATAACTGTACAATTAGATCTACGGAAAAGTAGAATAATTATATAATAAAACTATGTACAGTACATGAGTGTATTAAAAGTATTGTTTTCAGTTATACAATATCTTTGCATATAAAGTATATTACTATGTAAATTTTCTTTTCTACCATAATAATGATAGTATGTGACATATTTAAGCGTCATTGTACGGAATAATAATAATAATAATAATACTATGTGTTTATAATGTACAGCACATGTACCTACAGAAGCGGATTTCGAATTATTTCCTAAACAATACTATTTATCCTTCACCCCTCATCCAAGTTTTAAAATGTGGGCCATAACGTCTTTACCTTATATTTACACAGTACAGTAAATTCGGCTCCGTACGTGTACGTAATGTACAATAACTAGTAAACAATATGTATGGCAAGTTTACAAGTTAATTTAATTTAAAATCTATCTGTATGTTCTTCGAGGTCGAAGATAGTCATGCTTTATTCACTTTCATGTTCCATAATGCATGCCACGACGGTACGACGTTTCTTTTTAGGCTACTCGCCCTTCAAAAATTAAAAAATAAACCCTTAAGTTATAAAAAATATCTCACTCTATTAAGTGATAGCATCTGAGCAGTTTAAAACAATTTAGCAACACCTATCCCAGCTTTGTATCTCGATCTGATTATTGTCACACGTGTACATCAATTCTTATTTTCCTCATCCCATAGTTAACATTCGTCTTATTCTTTGATGTTCTTTAGCGTATCTAAACTGCCCGCAGTGCAATAATTATTGAGAACTTTCGTAAACTTCAAGTACTCGTTCTATGCATTTTTGTAGTGTAGAATTTAATTTAAGGCCCCCGCGGGGAAATTTCCAAAAATCCCTTCTTAGCGTACCAAGTTTCAAGTTTCAACTCGTAACAGTTTGGACTCTGCGCTTATTATTAATATCATTATCAACCCATGTCCATTATAAGATATGATAAATATCCCAAGCAGTAGTTGGCGACTACGAATCCCGCTTTTTCACACTGTTTAAAATGAAAAAAAAATTCTAATTTATTTCCTATCGAAAACACTCGATTATTTTCTAGAATGAATGATTAAAAAGTCTAAAGTTAAAATGTGACAAATTGAATGCGACATCTTTGATAAATGTAATGATCGATCTCGTCTTACCTCGGGCATTAATAATTTTGAGTGAAGAAAATTTCTTGATGACCTTTTAACCTTCGTCTCCAATTTCCGGGGATAAATCTCGTGAACTTTGACCTATTTCAAATTAGATTTTTTCGGGTCCATCAAATTGATAAATCGATACGTCGATTTGAATTACAAATTATTACTTTTGTATTTCTAACAGATCGAAAAATCAAATTTTTAAATAAAAGATAATAAAAATAAATAAATTGAATTTTAAAGGATTTTTTCAGTCGAATATTATGNTGGTAATTTTTGTCGAAATTAGTTCTTTATAAACATTTTCTTGTTTATTATTATTATTCTTCGAGTAAAAATAAAATAAAATAAAGCAATTTCCTGCCGTAATATTTTCTTCGAATGTGACGTTTATTTCCAACAACATTTTTAATGCTCTTTATTTCCTTATTCCTCTACTCTCGTATTTTTAACAATTGCTCTTACGTCATTTCCGGCTTCTTATCCCGCAAAAAACTAACTGGGCCAAACATATTTTAAAGTTAAAATCGATAAAAACAATACGTGGGATATACTTTTTTAATGGAAAACTTTGTATTTATTATTATTTTTTAACGGAGGCGCGTGCAATTCGTGTTTTCCAAAGGGAAAGTGTGCGCTTTTCTACAAGAAATTTCGAAAAAACTGCGTATATTTTTCTAAAGGGAATTTTCTTCCAGAGAAAATCTAAAATTGCGGAATAAAAGTGTGCATTTTTCGATGGAAATATGAGCGTCTTTTAAACAAAAAATGCATTTTTGCTCAGAAACGTATGTATTTCCTATAAAAATATGTATATTTTTCGATAGAAATGTGTATTTCCAATGAAAATTACGTACGTTTTCAATAAAAACGTGCATGTCTTTCTAATAGAAACGTACAGTACGTATATTTCCAAAGGAACCAATAGTATTAAAACGTGTTAAATTATAAAAGAAAGATTTTACACGAATTTAAATCATTTTATTTAGTAAATGAAAAAAATGTACATACTTTGTAAGTAAAAATCGTCTACCTTTCCAAAGAAAGATAAGGATATTTTGCTACTTTACGCCAATTTAGTTGATATTTTTAATTTCGAGTTTATTCGAAGGATAATTAGTATTAAAAAAAACCATAACCGTGCCATTACCTGGACTGTTCCAGATGGCGAATGTACTCGTTAGAAACCAGACTCGGATCGATCGTTGTTAGAAACGTGACGTCAATTATCGATCGTTTCGGAGATCGAAAAGATCTGCCCGATTGGTAGACTCCAACGAAATCGACATAAAACTCGTATTTAAATATTTTCTCAATTTTTCCCCCTTCGGTTTCTCCACGTTAAACCCGACTAAATACGCGCTCTTTTCCGTTTTTAAGTTAAACAACGCGAAAAATAATAAAATATTTACTTATTTTAACGTAAAATTATAAAAGTCGAGTTTATATTTTAACTCTCGTAACTACTTTATACTCCATTAAAAATTTATTAAAAATTGAGGTAAATTAAGAGTTTAAAGCGAGTTTTATTGGCTTGCCATGCCTTAAAATTGTAGAGAATGGAATATTTTCGGACTTTCTGCAAGTTTATTACGGTGGAAGGGCGACATTTTCTGGTTAATCGAATGAGGGGGTATTTATAGAGGGCGTGTGCCCATCCTAGACATTGTCGAGGAGAATGGGTTTGGCCTTATACTTTTCGACATTCGCTCCATCTTTTCTTCTTCAAAGTATTTCCTCCTTCTTCTTCTGTCCTATTTTTTTATTCTAAATTTACCAAATAAAAATTTCAAAATTTGTGAGTATATTTTAATCAATTTTAATATAAGTGTAAAACTGTGTCATTT